>NW_009233603.1:0-42464 GCF_000690835.1 Fulmarus glacialis | reverse complement strand
CCCCGCAGCGCCGCCTTCCCCGCGGCCGCCCGGCCGTCAGCCCAACAGCCCCTGCCTTCCCCGCACCGCGGGGGCTGAGGTCACCCCCCGCTTCGGGAGCGGCACCGAGGGAAGTTGATGTTCAAAGCGATGTCGCTCCGGTTGTCGGCTCTACCCTGCTTGTTGCATCAGACCCGATTGGGCTTCTCGTCCCAGTTCAGCTGCTCGCTCTGGCTACGTAGTGCAATTATCCTTTCTTCTCAGACTAACTCCTCTCAGCGAAACAGGAGGACACTTAGGTTAAGCTTACTAGGACCTAGTGCCCTTTCAGCCTCATCGCCCCAAAGAATGGAAAACGTGTACCAGACTTGTAACATTAACGTGTCTAGAATGAATATTGAAAATAAAGAGATATCTAACTTCCTTTTTTTTCTGCCCTGCATATAAAAAGCTATCACTTCAATTAGAGTCCATATTTCTATCGGTGGCTAAAATATTTCTGAATGTCTAAGGTCTAAATCCTGCAGTGAGAACCCTCTTTCTGTAATGAAAGTGCATCTCCACAAATGGTGAGAAGTAGTGCTGTCCTTTTTCACAGGTGAGATCGATCTTGTCCATCCACAGAACTGACTTGTGCAGAAAGCATTTCCTGCACATGCATAAAATAGTAAAAGAGGCAGTTAAAGGTTATTTTTAGGAGAGTAGCTGGAGATAAAGGAATGCTTGTGGGAGGAAGAGCAGTACTCTGAACGCTGAAGGTGGGGTGGGAGGAAACGGCATAATGCTCTTCACATAAAAGTAGGACTGGAAGGGACCTTGCGAGGTCAGCTCCTCCATGGCTCTGCCCCAAGGCACGATCAGCTCCATCTATGTCATTCTTGACAAGTGTTTGTCTAACCCATTCTGAAGTCCTCCAGCGGTAGCACCACTACAGCCTCCTCAGGCAATCTGTTCTGACTTGCAGTTACAAACTTTTCCTTAATGTTTAACCTGAATCTTCCTTGCTGTGATTTCAGAGTATTACATTAGCCACCAAAGAGGCAGCGAGCAGAGTATTCCCTTCAGTCTTTACATAGTTAAAGCCCACTTCCAGATACTGTTCGATAGGCACTCCAGGACATCTCAACAGCTGATGTCTCTTACTGCTTTCATCAGGACTGTCTTCAACTGATTTGTATCTTTCTTCAAGTGCAACGTCCAAAGCTGGACATAATACGCTACTCGGGACCTTATAAGTGTTTATAAGAAAAGAAGGATATTCTTTTTCCATGCTTCCATGTGGAATGCAAGCTTTGGTTGTAACAGCAGTAGGCTGTTAACTAATGGCAATTTTGTGATACAATTTAAGCTCTGGTTGGTTTCGCTTCCCTAGAATTAACTACCACCTAATTCATTGTTCCTATTTCTACCTCTATGGCTGAATACTTCTCCCTTTTGCACTGTTTCTATTGAATATCATAAATTTTTTCCACAATACTTATCCAGTTTGTCAAAATCACTTTGAATTTAAGCCTATCTTCCACTGTCATATACAAATTTAATAAACAATTTCTATTCTGTAAGCCAGACTGTTAGCAAGAACTTTAATGTGTTCAGATGCAGGACAGATCCTTGCAGAGCTCTGCAAAATGTATCCTCCCACATTTGAGAGTGAGCCATTGATACTTTACTTTTTTTGGAGTTTCCAGACAATTTTGCAGCCGCCCTGATAGTTGCAAGACCTATTAAACTAGCCTTGCTTAGAGGAGTGTCATGTGCAAAGCTTTGTCCTATTGTCTTAGTGACAAAAGATATACTTCAGTTTTGTTTTTTTTTCCAACCCTGCCAGGCTATAAGGATGTCATGGAAGATCACTAAAAGGGCTATGCAAGCAGTTAGACTTTTTGGTTGTTGCAGCTAACCAAGAAGGTATTCAGTTCAACCAAATTTAAAAATTTTGGGTTTGTATTCAAGAGCTGAATTCAGCAAAAGATTAGAAGTATTCACAAAGCCAAATGGCATTGATCTTGTCAGAAATTCCACTTACTTTTTTAGCTTATCATCCAGGGTTAGGAAACTTACCCAGCATATAGAAGATTTTGATTCAGTTGCCTTTTTGTCTGAAGGGATTCAGCCCTCATGTTCTTGCACTCAGTGCAAGAAAAATAATAGCTAGAACCATCCTAAGTATAGAAATGATTGCTATGAGATCATATAATAATTGTATAGAAAAAGTAGGACTACTGGCAGGAAAGATTTAGGAGATGTTGCATACTGGAATTCCACAGTATGCTGGTTAAGTCCCTCTCTGGAGGTCGAAGTGAATGCAGACATTTACTCTCAGCAGATGAAATTCAGTTTAATTTCCTGAATCCTGAGAATGATATTGTAGTAAGGGTCATAGTCCACAACTGGCAAATTCAGGTCTGCTTTGTAAAGAATAAAGGCACATTTTTCAGCAAACAGTTTTTTCACACAATCATAAGCCACCTAGCCCTAATAAGAATCGCTGAATTTTTAAGATGCTAAGGTAGTTTAAAGGAAGGAAAAAGGAAAAAAAAAAAAAAGCCTCACTGTTCTGTGAGTTAGAAGCTGCAAACACACATCAAGGCATGTGGCAATAACATATGCTTGCCCTAGAAGAACTTGTAGTAGAGCTGCAGAATATACAGTTTCTTCAGTGGGAATACATTCAAACCTTCAAGTATTTGCTGTTTGAAATCTCAAGCCATATATGAAAAAGAATGAAAGAGGTGCATTCTGAAACTGTGCACACCTTGGCACCACAATTTAGTGTGTTGGGGACGCATTTTCATTTCTGCTACCAAAATGTCCTCCTAAGTCAAAAGTCCCACCAAAATTTCTGATATGACCTAGGACAGAAAATCAGAGCGGAGTGTAAAACACCCTAGCAGGGATGAGAGCTACCAAGCGAGATGACTGCGCGAAGCAGTTCAGCCACGCATTTCAAACCTAGAAGTTGAACTCAGACAGCCTGCAAGGTACATTTTTTGAGATCACAGTTTTACGTATGGAACTACTCAAAAGAATCTCTGGCTCATGGCTAATCAATACTCTTCATGCAGGAAAGCTATTATTCAGTGCAAGTATTGCAGGAGCCAAACTCTGCACTCACATGGAAGACAAAGTACCCATCTTCGTGTTCACTGTTACAAACAGCAGAGGTTGATGTGCTCTAAACAGAGAATGAATCTAGTAAAATGATGATTAACCATCTGTAATATTGCCATATAGAAGAGTGAGTAAAGGTAATGGAATGGGAGTTTGCTTTGATTACAGTATTTACCTCCAGGTAACTCAGGACGTAAAATGACCAGGTCTGTTCCCATGTTTTGTTTCAGTCTGCTTAGCTAGAGGCAACACGTGGTGTTGCAAACCACTCTGAAAGGCAGGAAGAGGGGCAAAGGGGTCTGTTCTTCTATTAGTATAACCCAGATCTGAAACAGCATTGCAAACAACTGGCAATTCTGGTATTTAAGGGGCTGACATGCTTTTATCATAGCTGGTTTTCATCCTCAGACCTCCAAAGGTCCCTCACAGCGCCTCACGCCCTCTCTCTGTATCATTGTCTCAAGATCGACCAAAACCTCAAGGGAAAGGCATGACACTGGTAGCATACTAGAAATAGAAATGGAAATTCAATGTGATAGGAAAGTACTCTCTTGCAAAAGTTCAAAATCCAAGATCCTCCAAACTCCCACAGAGAACATATATTTTCAATGTATTCCGCAGAGAAAAGTTTCAACATATTCACCTCAAAAACTGAAATGCTCATTTATATATAGACTCTGGCTATAAATAACAATACATGTAACAGTTTTTTATTGACCTTCTGTTTCTAAGTAATTTTGGCCTCCTCTGTCTCCAGTTTTGTCATCAAGTTTCAAAATCATCATCACGTATTTGTATTGCTGCTAACTGGAAATATTTTTTGTAAATCTCATTCGTTGGGTTTTTCTTAGAATCAAACTCTTTTTCTCAAAGTTAACTGAGAATTTCAGTTGAAAGGGAAAGCTAGGAGCCCTCCTACTCATATAGGAAATAGAGAAATCCAGTCCCCAGAAAGAAACTCAAGAGAAGTTCCTTTTATCAAGATTTTTGGATCCCGACTTGTATTTTTAAAGTTATTAGGTTTGGTAATATTGCACAGACCCAGAAAATTTACTTGAGAAGTATACAGCAAACATTTATTAAAATTCTGAAGACCTCTTCTTTTTAGCTGGTGGAAAATTTCTAGTCATAGTACACTTAAAGGTCCATTACCTTAAATAAAAAAGTTTAATAGCAATGAAAATAACTAAATTATATGAAAAGATTATTGGGGAAGTCCCCCCAAAAATGTTTGGCATGTAGAAAATAATGTAATTCCTATTCCAGAATTATAAAGTTTGGTTTAAATTCCAAAGAAAAACTATTGCTTCAGTAAAAGTCACGTAGAGCTTAAATGAGTAATGCTAATGCCATGAATTATTTCCACTTTCAAATCTTTATTCTGTTTGACTAGCTGGATGATAGATGATTGCTTCTTTATTGTTGCTGTGCCACTACAAACTCAAGAAAGCAAACAAAAATGCTGATGGATCAGACTTTTTGCCAGTTACCTCACAAGCTGCAGATTCACTACTGCACAAAAGAAATCACTGAAATGTAAGGGTAATCAGAAAAGTTTATTTTGAGAGAGAAAATCAGTACAATGTCAAATATTTCTAAATAGCTCAGTATTCATAAAACACTGATGTCAGGAAAAATAGTTTCTCATTCTTCCTTTCACAAAAATCCACAGTAATTGGGACCTAAATATGGTGCAGGAACATGGCATTTGCAGGAAGTTGGATGAAAAAAAGTTATTTTCTTTTAGATCATCTTCTTCAACAAACAGAAGCAATATATTAGCTTCACAAGAACAGAACAAACTCAGCTCTGTGTTAGCTAGGAAAAGTATTCAGCTTTTTCGAAGATCAACCCTCCTTTTAGGTCTTCTCTCTGGCCCATTTCAGGAAGTTCGCTATATATTTTCCAAGTGTCTAGTAAGGCCTCACATCAACATCACTCTCTTCACATCCAAGAGTTTCCTTTGATAATACACAGGGCCTTCACACTCTCATCACACAACCTCACCCAGGTTGGATCTCAAATAACATTATATTGCTGGAAATAAGACAGTACATTCTGCAAAGCTTCCTTAACACGATTGAAAGTCTCATCTCACCAAATTTGTAAAATGTGCAGAGTATATCAAAAGGTAGCAGATGTCACCTTCAGTTCTGATTTCTCACTAGAGGCATCGCCAACTAACTTCAGAGATGTCTACACTGATAAATAGGACAGGGGAATAGGCTAGAGGGAGCTCCGCATTGCTTAGTTGCTTGTTTGCCTCCAGTTTTGTTTTGGGCTCTCCAAACAGTTCTTTGCAAGACTGAGCCCAGGTCGAGCATTGGGAATCATTTATTTCAATTAACCATATAAAAGGATGAATGGATGAGATGGCACCACGTTGCATCTCTGTCATCTTCCATGCACTCCCAGCCAGCTGAGCACCACATGCCCTAAACCCTCACCATGCCCTCCTGTTATTCCCTAGGGTACGTTACACATCCTTGAGGTCTGAACAAAGTCACTTTAGTGGCTTGCACAGAGACCTCATGTCACCTCAAACACTGTAATGGCCTGCACCTTTTCCTCTCCCCATTGTGTCAGAGAATAAGATATCAGCTTGAAAAGCAAGCAAACTAAAACATTGGTTTGCTACTAACAGTTCAATGCTAATAACATATAGTATATCCCTAAGTCGCCGACAGTTGACTATTAATTTCTGTGAAGTATACCTAGGACAACAAATGCTATATAAATACTTTCATCAAATTTGAAGATGAGGAAACTGTCAAAGAGAATTCAAATGAAGATCATAATGCTGACAGCTCCAGTTCCATCAGTGCAAATTTCTAGTATAAATACATATAAAAACATGAAACAAGAAGCAGCACATTTATACTACACTACTGCACTGAATTGCATTGTGTACTGTAGAAAGGCAAGATGATGGTTTTATATATTCTGGGTGCAACCCAGCAATTACATAACCTGGATTCTAATGACTATGTATTGCTCCATCATTAAGGAGAAAATGACATTTTATTTAAAATTATAATCACCAAATCCAGTGATTTCTGATGAGCTGTGTGAATGTGATTTGCAATATTGATTCCACCATATTCAAATAAGAAAATAAATGCTGAAAGAAGCAAGGCTCAAGATAAATAGTTTATATTAGAGAGTATTTTTTCTAAGGGGCATTAGTAAGAGTTTTTTCTGCTTTTTAATGATTAACATATTTCACATTTTACATGCAAATGTTGAAGACTAGAGATAAGCCAACCAAAGGTGAAATATAAAGGACTAGAATGCCACTCAGAAAAATGCTTATTCAATAGTTACTGTCAGGTTGATCTACAGTCTTACTAACCAGATATTTAGTATTTTCCATGGAAGTTGTTATCCACATTTCAAAGTAGCCATCATGAGAACTGGAAGATTTTGTTGGCTGTTACAATTCGGACATCACAAGTTGTCTTTTCAGTCTCAGACCTCATTCAGACTCATAGGATATTGAACAGTAGTAGAACTCAGAATACATTCAAGGATCAAACATAACAAATACAGATATCACAGATATCACTGAATGTTATGAAGGAGATAAAGATAAAACTAACCAAAGAGTTTCATCAACAGCTTATTGAAAATTTTGAACAAAACCTTATAATTTCAATGAGTTTCATATCAGCACAAAGGTGAGAAAATAAAGTACTAATGGCCATCAGATGTAAAAAAAAATTTACATCAATCTAAGTGACCTGGAATGTAAAGAAGCTGAGGGGTTTCTTTCTCCCCCCCCGAATAAAAGACAAGATAATAACTATGAGGAAACTGAGGGCAGGGACAATTTCGACAAATGTGTGGACATCTCCATAAACATATGCTTATCCCTTCTATGAATATTAGTAAGAGCTGGCAATTTCTGGTGTTAAAATATCCACGAATCCATTGTTTCGAACTACCCAGCTTACTGTATGTTTCTAAATCTTGTTTTGTCTCCAAAGAGTCAGAAGCAGCACCAGGTGCTAGAAGTGCAGTAACTTAACTTGAGAGCTGATAGTCCTTACACAACACTGAAATGTACATGGGGAAAGCCAATAGCATCCTCTGCTGCTGTGATGTAAATCAATAAGCATTCTGTCCTGTCCTTTCACTTCGGAGTTAGAGCTCTTGAACACATGTGTCTGGCTTGAAGGTTTTCCTTAAAGCGAGAACAAGAACAGCTTCATTTTAGCTATAGCAACACGGAGTAAATGAGAGATGAATCAGGCTACAGGCAATAAAAGAGTACTCGTTCGTGCGGCTTGACAAACTTATTTTTTAAGAAAAGCTAACATTCTGAAACAGAAACGTTGTTCCATGGTAATGCCTAATCTTAGCAAATGTAGCTTAGAATTTTTTCCCCCTAATTATTTAGATGAAACATTTTTTTATAACTAGGATATAGAGGGCCTTCCACACTTTGGGGAGCTAATTTTAGTCACTTAATACAATATCAAAAGGTTCATTCCATGTTTGAGGATAAAAAATAGCTAAGAATAGAGACAAATGGATTTTCAAAAAACTTTCATCACTGAAATTAATGATAAATTTAAGAGTAGCTAACATTAAGAGCTCTTTACGGAGTGATTAATGAAGTCTGTCAAGTAGTAAATCCTAAATTCTCTAGAACTCTTTCCAGGTACATGCATCTGCAATTTTACGTAAACTAGAGGAGGGAGAAAAAAATTAGGAAAAAGCTTTCTGCTGTAATTATAGATTCTACTCAATGAGAAAAATCAGAATTTGCATTGATGTGGAAGCAAATGGATTGGTTAAAAACTAAACAGCAACAACAAAAAAAAACCCTAAAAAAAAAAGTAAAATATGATCACTGTAAGGTAACTTTTAAAATTTGAAATAGCAAAAACCCCGAAGATCTTTTTAAACAAAATTCAAAGAAAGTGCTCCATTTCAATGTATGTGAGGGCTTTTGTTTAGCCAAAAATGAATTTTCTTTTTTAGTTTTATCTTTTGGCCGTCAGCCTCCTTCCCTGCCCACCTGTGTTCCCACACACACATACTTAATTGAGCAGTGTTTTTCACTTATGTCCTTCCCGTGCTTTAAGTGACCTTGCATTGAGGACACTGGCACATCGTGAATGTAGATATATAATATTAGAGCTAATTATTCTGACACAGGTCCCCCACCCGAAGAGCATACAAAGGACATGTGAGAACGTATCATACAAAGCACTCATCAAGATAAAGTCACTACAGTTTGAACACCTCAGCAATAGGTAAGGATTTTGAAGTTTCTTATAAAATCTTAAAGCTCATGGTCTCAAGCTACCACACCTGATTTAAATGCTTTCCAGCCTTTGGGAAGCCACCAGAGCAGCTGGCTGGCATTAGCAGTATTAAGCCTAATTTATATGTTTCAAGCTTTTCAAGACCATTTGTCTTCTAAGGGCAGGACTGAAGACAGTATCAGCCTAAATACACAGGAGTTAAAATATCACAGCATCTCAGACTACTTCACAAAGAAATGCCTCTTTTCAGAAGACTTTTATGTATAAGAACAAGTTAAGTTGTCATCTCTTCTTTCTTTCAGGTCTCATGCCATGGGATTTTGCTAGCAGAGAACTTCCTTGCCAAGATAGCGGTCCCCATCTGTCATTCACTCTTCATGTTTCTCAACAGAGTTAAAAAGCCTGACAGTTTCCATGAATAACAATGACACATACTCTTATATCTTGCAAAGAGGCACAAATTTTCTTGATGAAAAAGGGGGGAAAAAACCCCACAGTGTTTAAAGAGTTTTCTGAGCACTGCTTATGTCTGGTTTTGAGTAAAGATGGAACTGCCATTTTGCGTCAGTCAACCACCCTGCTTATATCCGTTAACACATAATTGCTGACTTAGGTCATTGCAGCTAAGGACCTGTCTTCACTATCAACATAAATCTGTTTTGTAACCAACACCCCATGCTTTTACAAGAAAGATTCTTCTGTATTTTGCAACAGCCCTTGCTTAGCTGAGGTTCCAACAGCTTTTAATACACAGGTTTTGACCATATTTATGCACTTAAACGTACTTAAAAAGCTGCTTAAGCAAACCTGTTTCAACATCTTCTTGGAAAGTATCCTAAAATCATATCAGAGAAGCATGTTTTGGAGGAGATGCTTGCAGGCAGCATGTAGAAAACGTGCTTTCAATGCTATTAGTGGCTTTCATGGTAGGTTTAGCAAACATAATTGCATAAATATAGTTACAGAGGCACACCTATACCACCTAATTTTCAGAAAGACTGCACCTATCTATCTGGTAGTAGGTTTATTTTGTCAGAGCGTAAGACAATGGGAAAAAAATTCTCAAGAAGGGAAAGGGCCTCAGCCAAGCTTACCTAGTTTTGGTGATTAATAACGCAGCACTACGTCAGTCTTTGATCAGCCTCGTGTCAGTCAAAACATAATTCCTAGCACAAGCTAATTCAAATTTCAGTCTGAAAAATTTCCTCTGGTCTCTTGAGGTTCTGTACAGAGAAAAAAGTTAACCAATATCCCATATTAAATGTTATTATGAAAGAAAAGGATGCCATCTGCACATGGACCTGTATTTAGAAGCACTTTTCATTATTGGCATGAGTTATTTCGTATTTTGTTTTTCCTTCAGCTCCATTCTTGAACTTCTGACTGTACTCAATCAATTTGACTGAGAAAAATATTTATGTCTTTAGGGGGTATGCACTATTTCGGATTACAATTTAGATATACGTTCCTTTTTTTTTTTTTTAAAATAAATCTATCTTCACTGTGTAAAATTCAGCTCTTGTAGAGGCTGGTCAAGCATTGGTCTTGGGGAAAAATGCTATTGAATATTATGTTAGTGATCTTGGCACAAAAGTAGGTATACGCTAATGACATTTTGAGAGTCATCAGCAATAAAGGAGAAGATTAGAATGTTATATACGAAAAGCCAGATGACCTTGACGGCTAGAATAATAAAAGTGAAACTGAGTTTAGTATAGTTTGGGACAAGATCATATATAAAATGCCCAGGAAAAAAAAAAGATAGTGAAAATTGGGAATGAAATTTTAGCAGGTAGACTAAAATTCCATCAAGTATTAGGAGAAAGCAGCTTAATTTGTTTTAAAAGCATTTCACTAACTTTATGATTAGGAAAATAACATTGTGGCTACGTGCAGTAGCAGAGAACTCGCTTGGTAGATCCAGGGGACCATTCCCCTCAGGGGCTTGACTAACATGTTTAATCCATTTGACTAATGCTACCCCTGCCTCCTTTCTTAATATTGTTATGAAGAAGTCTAAAACTCTCTAGGTTGTGTATTCCCCTCCTACACAAGGGCCAGGAGCATTGTCTTACCCAGTTTTCCAACTGCCTACTTCTTTCAAGAATTAGTATTTCAAAACGGATCCTTTTGAAAATGCTTACAATTCAAACTGCTGATGGCTTAGTCTCTTTGACAAGTCAGCTGCTAAAGGAAAAGAACAGAAGATGAAGCAGGCAAAGTACAGAAAGAGAAATATTGCTTCTGCCCAACTGAAACCTCATTGAAACCAAGCTGAAATTGGGTCAGAGTGCCTTTTAAGGGAAGCAGTAAAGCTGCTTCTGTGTATTGGGTCACCCACTATGTACTGAGACACACAAGCCTACTATTTCTTCTCCAGCTGATTCAGAGCAAAGGTCCAAAAGTGGAAGACAAAATAGATCTTAAGATTTTTTTGTTTGTTTGCTTACTTTTGAGGGGAGCAAGCTGTGTAACCCCAGAAGATAATTTCCAATATTACTAACACACCTGAGTAGTTTTGGTCAGTGTGACTATATAAGGACATTGACGATAAGTTGAAAAATGTCAAAGTTCCTCAGTATATGTCAAGATAAATTCAAACATACGAAAATTCTACTTTCGGGGGGAATCCACCCCATAAAGTTCTGGGCTTGACAAGGTCTCAAATGTTGGTTTTTTTCTAGCTGCAGTGTCAGGCATTTTGCGTGGCCAAAACTCCACAGAAGTTCAGCGGAATTTTACATGCCAGTAAGTGTCAGAAAATTAGGCATCAGAGAGCCTACTTTATAAAGAGGGTGCCTGAAGTAAGGCGGAATTAGACTTTGCACACATTTATTTTGTTAATATGGCATAGTGACAGAATGTTTAAAATTCTGAAAAATGAAAATTCATAAAGTGACTCATGAATAAGTTGCCAATATTTTGGATCAGAAGAAACTATTTCAAAATATGATGACCCTGGGTAGGCTTGGTTAGTCATCCTCCTTGATTAGTCTACACACAGCAATCTGTATCAGATGGAAGGATTGGTGATTCTTCCCAATACACAGAAAGCGTGTCCTAAAACTAGTAACTGCCATTTCAATTACCTGTGTCTAAACCACAGTGAACCTAACAATGTGAACTGTGCTATGTCCTTATTTGATGGAATATTATGAGATGAGTATTATGTGACATGTCAGTATGTGTGACCATTTTGTTATATTTCAAACTGCATTGAGCTTATTTTTTAAAGATTTTTTTTTTATGGGCATGTGAGGAAGGAGTTATCCCCCTTGTGGAAGACAACAATAGAATTTAAAAGCCGAGGCTAATGTGGAAATGGCAGAGTATGAAACATGAAATAAATGGTATATAACAGTTTCCAAGATGGAAACAACATCAAAAAGCTTCACCAAAGCAGACCAAAGTTCTGCAGTTTTGAGATATATACTAAGAGGGTTCAATAAGAAAGCATATTTTTATGACTACCAAAAGTTCATAAACATAGGAAAATGATGATGAAGCTAAAGAACTTCAGAAAGTTAAAGAGTTGTTTGATGAATGTACTAAAACAGCTTCTTCACTGAGACTTTAAAAGAATTTTTTTCATCATGTTTGTATTTCTAAATGAAGTCTCAAAAATGCCCTAACTTGCAAACTGTAATTATTACTTTTGATAGCTTAGCAATCTTACTACTATTCCTAACTATTTTTCGATAAAACATCATGTGCTTTTAAAACGCCTTATGACTGAAGTTATACTACAAATAGGTAGGCTAGAGATAGTAATGTAAGGACATTTAAGTTTAAGATTCCAGTCGTATGATGAGTGTCAACAGTGCAGTTGCAGTTACAGTTGGTGGCTCCATGGTGGAGCCAAAGCATGAGCTTTACGCTTATTGCTGAGAGAGTGTCAGAAACCTAACGTAAGTGTGAGAGCATCCAGCTTCCTACAGGAATGCTTTGTTCCGGCATACGCCACATAAGAGTGATTTCTTAGACCTAGCTGCAGTTGAAGAAGTGTTTCAAAAAGTCTATTTCATTAACTGAAATAGCTAGTTGTTTATGTAGAGTGCCAGTCATTAAGTTTCATTGCTGCTGAATGTAGACTATATCATAGGTATACCACAGCAAGGGGAAAATTCCCATTTCAGAAAGGAAATCATACCAACAAAGCCATTCCACAAAGATTTCAGACTATAATCAAATGTCCTGGGGACAGTCAGCGTCTTTGATTTTAGATAAATACCTTTATATGCCAATGAAAGATATCATTCGGTATAAAGCATCTTAACTGAGATGAAGTGCATAAATCACTCCTTTGTTAAAGTATCACTCCAAAATTAGCTTCATAAAGCAAAGACAATTCTTCCCTATTCACAAGCATACTTTAAAATACAAAAGCGCCATATACATCAGTTTTTAGTGAAGCCTTAATCTCATTTCCAAAACTGAAAGCTGTTCTGCTGTTTAAAGTTATTATTTTTTAAGCATTGCAAATGTTAATGCTCAGATATACATTAAATTAATATGAGTAAAAAATAATGATGTAAAATAAGAACAAGTCTAGGTTATTTTGTACTAGCTATGTAGTGCTCTTTCATTAAAAAAAAAAGCACCAAACTTGAAGTCGTGAGTGAAGCTCGATGCTGCTTCCCATGTCCTGTCAGGCTAGATTATTCTTAGAAGGAGAGAGAACGGGTGCTTCCTAATACATCTCTTCTTGTTACACTGGGGATACTTAAAAGAAAAAAAACCCTACCAGTTTACTACTTTGCTTGTGAATTTGTGGAAACAGAGTTCAAATGCCAAGTTACTACTCTGGATGAACCACTGAGTGTCACAGACAGTCCAGCCTATTTGATGCAGGCATAGGATGACAGTCTCCCAAACCAGCTAAGAGCTATATGTTTGAGAGAGAGGCCTTCTTGTTGTTGCATGTGGCAGTACAATTTTATGGGTTTGTGAACCTTCACTTTGAAACTTTCTAAAAATCATATTAGCAGAAGAACTTGCTTATGTCTAATCACAGTGGATTGTTTCTCATCCTAAAGCAAGCAAAGAGCATTCTTTGGGGTGAGAAGCCCTGGCTTCTGTTCCTAGTTACAGCTAGAGAAGATTCTTTGGACATTGCCTGAGTTTGGCCTGGCTGATGTAAAGAGTTAACAGCATCCTCCCAGGTTCCACAGTGTCTTCACTGGTAACTAACACAGTAGGAATTAAATTTCTTCCTCATTTAAGACAGATAACAGGATGTCTCTTCTGCAAATTCCTGGAGATACAATTTTCAGGACTGTGCCCTTTAAAAATACTTATAAAGGCAAATGAGCTACAAAAATGTGTTAAGTGTTCATTTTTATGTATGAGCACCATTCAGTATATTAGCAATTAGGGGGACTATCAAATTTTAGGTTGTATGTGCAACTGGCATGCACATCTTGTACTCATTTTGGAAAGGGTACTTGCTATTCAGAGGTAGATACAGAATGCTAACAGAGTACATTTTCATACATAGCTGTTGGCCTATCATACTCAATCCACCTCCATTCATTTTAACCATTCATTTAAACATGAGGGAAAACCAGCTATTGAAATATACATTGCGAGTTAGTAGTGAATTTCCATTTGTCTTAGTGTTAGAGGTTAAGTAGGTTCTGAAGTAAGAATCAACCCTGAGAAGTACTGTTTGAACTAAAATATACCTTTCTAATTTGTAAGCTCTTCAGTTGAGATGTATCTACTTACACAGTATTTCAGAGACTGGAGAAAAACAGCTGGAAGCATTACTCCAGCTAAGGTGAGAGTGAAGGCTCTCAGTACTAAGTACAAGATATTGTGCCAATTGCCTGGAGCAAAAGTAAAAATGCAATTGCAAATTGCGTGGAATTATAAAAATCATATGCTGCCTCTAATGACATACTTTGCCATCAGAGACCTACTTCAAGAGCAGAAGATTTCAGGATAATAGCAAAGTTCTAGAGCTATTCTTGCAGCACAATTTGTTATTGTGAGTACTGCAGACATACTACTATTTGCATAGCTAGTGCGAAGTGGAAGGTTTGTTTTTGTAAAATAATGTACAACATCCCATAAGGGAGGAGGCTAGACAACGAGAACAGGCTGCATCTCCACTGATGATGATAAGAAGCTAATGATCTCAGAGACTAGCTGGACATCAAGAAGGCTGTTGCATTAGCAACAGGGAGAAAAGGGTGCCGAGATGACAACTGTCACGCAAACTCCTACTCAGCTTATTGCAAACAAGTTCAGCTGAGCTGACAAGGAATATAAAGCTGCTTATGTAACCAACGCCAGTTGTTTTGCTAAGGAAAAGAATTGTTATGACTCATGAGAAGAGCAAAGAAATTGCCTGAAACCTGGCAGAACAAGCCAGATTATTGCAATGCTGCTTATCAAGAAGTTAAAAAAAAAAAAGAACGAAAAAATGGAGGGGGTCAGTCTGTGCTAGACAAACACTGTAATAAATACATTTAAAAAAACATATTTAGGAAACTCGTAATTAAGAAAGATCATACAAATATTTGAAAAAAATATTTTAAAATAAATATTACCAGGACAAGGTAATTCTTAAGTATTTTTCTAACATGCATAAAGAAAACCTGGATTTTAAAGCATATGGGATACCAAACAGTAGAATAATAGCAATGCTAAATGAAGAAGATAACTTCCGGGCTCAAAAGACACTGCTTTTAAATGCAATTCTAATTTAATTTGTATGTCATTATGTTGAATAAAGATTAATCAATAACAAACCTGGACATTGTTTCAGAACCTACAGACCAATAGCAATAATGCAGCTGCCCACCAATTTCTCCATAAGGAAAAAGAACATAGTCCAGCCGCTAAGAATTGTGTTAGTACATAAATTTCCAAAGGAATGATTTTCCCAAAATGAAGGCCATCATAAGAAAAACAGGTTAGAAAATAATGTTTAAAGAGAAAGATGTCAAAAGAAATTTGGAAATTCTTTAAAAATAAGGTGGCTGCTAGAGAGCAAGAATCATGCAATAACAACTCCGTTATCAAGATGAGAAGTGTATCGAAAAGTGCATCCTGGTTCAGGGCAATGTGAGGACAGTCCTTAACAGTATAAAAAAAAACAGCAAGAAGGAAATAGAAAATAAATCAATATCAACTTAAAACTTATGGGATATAGAAATCTGATAAAGGAAGTTAAAGGCATTGTGGAAAATGCATGGTAGCATGGGCTTACAGAAAGTTAGAAGATTTGAGCATTACCTGGTCAAATGTGTTGGTGGTAATTAGATGCATCTTCTGATGGACATGGCAAAGTAACTCCTTACGGTGAGAGACCTTGCAAACTGCTTTTTTTTCCTCTGCCACCACCACCATTAGAGGTAATTGAAGTAGTGCCTAAGTACCTTCACAGGGAGAAAACTCTAGGCATGACACTTAGAAAAGACAACATTAAAGAAACAGACACTGAAAGTCTAAACCCACACAAACTCATACGAGAAAATGCATGCAATTTCAACAATGAGTGGGATTGACTATTGCAATGCTTTATTAATAGGATGGGTGGACTCACCTGATGCTATTCTGGAAGACATGCTTTATCCAGGAATATTTTTGGATTCAGTACAGGGTATCTTGGCAAAAGATAAGGACCGGTTACTATAGAGGTCAGGCTGAATGCTCCAGTGAAACTTTGAATAACACCATTGCAATAGCCTCTTCTCATGTCTTGCTTACTAGAGGAGATAAATCCCTGGCTGTATGCCCTGGGTCTGCTTCATGTTGTTAATCACTTTGTAATTTCCCTTAGAGAATATATTGACTAAATAGTCTCAATCTCAGAATGTTCCTTTTCGCCTTTATACCTCTATGAAACATCTATAGCTTTTCTTTGTGCTGGGAAAAGAAAATAATTATACTTCTTTTAATATTTCAATTTTCCCGGTGTCTCTCAGTTTTCTCAAATCTGAAGTAGCAGACAGATCCTTTGGACAGAAACTCCAAATTTGTAGAAGGCTTTTAAAATGCTTCCTCCATAGTAACTGGGAAGCTGCTTTCCAGAAGTTTTTAGTTCCTTTCAATTCTTTTTCTTTCTTCAGCTCTAATCACACTTCAGAAAAAGTTACCTCTATGAAAAATAAAGTAATTGAAAAATGAAATTTCCTTTTCCTTACATATCTTTCTGCACTAAGTGCTTCAGCAGCCCTTCTAGTTTGATCAGGCAGAATGAAAAAAAAAAGATGTTTATTTTCATGCAGTTTTGTCTATGCTGTTGAATATAGGAAAAGGCAGGAAACCAACTAATACTAAAAAACCCACAGTTTGTGTCTAAAACATGACATTTCTGTCTCGAAAAATACCATGTCATGAGCTGACAATGCTGAAATTAAATTAAAGGATAATTCTTGGTAAAAAAGCCTGAGGCAGCAGTGAAATACTTTCCTGATAATCTGGTGTGAAGCTGGGACAACCAGTCCCAATTGAAGAAAGCCATGATGATGAGGGAATCTAATGGGTCACCTGCATTAATATATTTTGAACTTCAAAGCACATGCTTTGATCCTCTTTCCCAAATTATACACAATTAGTCAAGGCAGAAGAGAAATTAAAGTGGAAATTACAACAATAGTACAAGTAATAATAACTCTTCCTTATTATAAATTTCCTATTACAAATGCATGTGTTAGGACCAGTAACCAGACCTGATCGGGACTCTTAGGAACTGTGACCACTAAGGGTACTCACAGGAAAGATCACACCACATCACAGTGTATCAAAGTGCCTCTTTCTACTGCCAGAACTGTAAAAAAAGCTGCGGTGTCAGGCTTACTGGCATTCCCTTTGTCAGTTAAACAAAAGACTAACCAATAAAATTATGTAAAGCATATACAAATGTATGTTAGTTACTACTTTATGCAATATATAAAATTTCTTTCTATCTAGTGCTTCGAGGCACAAAGCATTTGCTTGATTTTTCTTTGGACTTCGCTCAAATTTAAACTCTCCTTCAGGGCTATCAGATGAGCTGCCCAGCAGAAGCTCGATGGAGCTTGAAATATAGCAGGTGCTGAATGGATGCTCTCCCTTGCCAGTAGCTGTAGCATGTAGCAAACTTGCCGTATTGGTTTCTAAGGCAGTGAATCTGCCCTAGTTTTTCACCACAGCCTCAGGCATGCTGCTGATCATTTAGATTTAAGCTTATTGGAAGTTGTAAATGCATCTCGCTGCAGCTACCTGTAACTTTTCAAAAAGATGCAACTGGCAAGTTGACTCAGAAATCTGCCTCAAACTTAATCTCAGTAAATTGCATTTAATCTGTCTACTGTTTGATACAAAAGAACTTCTTTGTTAAAAACACACCTGCAGACTTTGGAGCAGAATATGGACGAATGATTGATCAGACTCCGCAGCTGCTTGCAAAAAATATTGGTTTTCTGTAGATAACAAAGCATCTAAACATTTAGGGTATATTACCATTTTATATAACCTTAGAAAATAAGGTACTACAGCTTTAGTGTTCCAGCAAAGAAACATAGTTCCTGGCTGTTAAGGTATTTCTCTCAAAGTGTTTTGGTTTTTGTCCTTTCTCAGAGTGCTCTAGAGATAGGTAATTATATTTCTTTGTGAGAGAGACAGAGAAACTAGGTACTGTAAAATGCATCCAGTTACTATCTTTTTGTTTTACATACATGGAGATTTAAAATGTATACAGATAGGAATATTTTCTAAGGGCCATTCCTGTTTGCCCTATATGCAGCCCACTGCCAATATGAACTAAAAACATATCTTAAAATACCTTAAACGTGATTGTATTTGCTCTCAATGGAAAAACAAACAAAACCAGCAACCAGTTCTTAAAACCACCTGTTCATTTACACATATTTGGAAAAGTAATCCAAAGGATGACCAAGATAAATAGTTGGAATTTAAAAACTGCAGACTTGACCTAAATTGCTATGTAATTTGCTGTTAAAAGTGTTGATTTGGGAATGATTTGGTGTAAATGTGAACAGCTTAATGTATGATGACATGTATCTAATTTTCAGGATTGACAGGATTATTTCTATGAGTAAGCTTTAAGTATAACTAATTATAATAAAATTTATCCATAACCTGGATGGATTCTTTCAGAGCACTGGGAGACAAAGAAAAAGAAAAGAAAGATACCACACCAGCAAAAGAAGAGATCAAATTAGTCTGAAATATTCAAAGATTCAATACCAAAAGATTCAAACACTGTCCAATCTAACATTCAGAAAAGAAAATATTTAGAATTCAGAGTCACTCGCTCAACAAATTTTGAACAAGTTTGAACTTTTTTACTTACTTTACTTATAGGAATACTTCTAGTGGTGGAATTTATATTTCTTTAATTCCATAACTTAATGTGCCAGTGCACTGATGTGCCTACAGGAGCATCTGAAATATAAAACTGGTAAAGACCAGATAGGCTTCAGAAGCAAGCTTAGTCCATCTTACTGACAGAGGTCATTTCCATTAATACCATATCTTAGTAACTATGCCCTCAGACTGGCATAGAGCCTCGCGCATTAACTTTTCTCATGAACGCTAGGATTGAAAGTTGTTTATAAAAAGGATAAAAGCATGACATATGGTTATAAAAAGGCATACTGCATGTATTAAGATTGATCTTTTACTTCAGTACACATACTTCTAAAACATCCCTATTCCTTTAGGCTGAAGGTGAGGAAGAATTATATCTTGAAGCCAAAATTCACAATAAAAACTATTATTTAATATTTCTAGAGCAGCTCCCTCTGGTGGATAATGATTATCAAGAAGAGTATATGAAGGATTAGACACCATCAACTCTTACCGCTCTGCTCTTGTATTGTAATGGCCAGCGTAAACAGGATTATGCATGTCTGAAAATCCTGCTGCTCCTGATCCCATGGCTATTCAGCTGTAGAGTAATGCCTACCATCTTACAGGTACTAGGACTCAGTCAAAGGCATTATCTGGTCCATGCCCATGACCATCTCCCACATCTACAGAATACACCATGCTTTGTGATTAACTAATGCATTTTTGCTTGCAAATAAAAATGTAGTTTCCCCGTCAGATTCAGCCTAATAGAGGAAATGATCAAAATCCAGATTTTTAAAAACTAAAGCATGGTATATTAAACCCATACATTTCACAGCTGAAGGAGATAAAGGGAGCCTCCACTGTCAGTTACTAAGTGATACCTAGCTAGCTCTTAATTATTTAGTTCCTTTGATTATCTGCTCTTACCCTAAGGATCATCACTGTGTTTTTTACTTCTCTAGTAGTCCACATAGCACAAAGCTTCTAAATTGTGAGAACTACCTTCTATCCCTTTTTCTTGCTTAGGAAAGGCACAAATGGCTGAGGATGGGAAATGTATTTCTCCTTTGCCTCTTACCTAGCTCCTTCCCATGGGCAGGTTCTTCACAGACTGAGGATTTTCCTGTTGTGAATTTCCAAGCTTCATGATTTTTTTTTTGTGCCAATTAATCTGTAAAAATAGTACAAACCATGAGCCGTTTGACCTTTCCAGACCTCAAAATTATTTCTACACCAAGAATGAAAAATTATTCTGCTTAACTATGTGAATATAAGTTTCAGAAGAAACAAAAAAAGAGTTCCAATTTACATGAAAAATCTGAATGTTACTGCAATTAGATATAAACAGTGTTATAAAAGCTTTTTTAGTCTATTGTTAACTGCTGCTGAGCAAGTGTCAGACTAGTTCCACTGTCATCTAGGGCGGCACTTAAAAGCACAGAAAACATAACTGGGAAAAGATGGCTGAGAGGTGGAGATGTGTCACTGACTAAGCAGTGTGATTCCTACAACATTCATGAGGAGTGTTTTCCTTTATCAAATTGTGATTGCCTATTGTAGGGACATAGAAAATCGTCACCAACAAACTGAATGAACCTTGAAGAGTTGGAGGAGCACCGAGACAGAAAACGACAAATAAGCACTAGGACGCGCAGTCACGCTGACTGCCTGACACCAGTCACAGAGGGGCGTTCTGCCTTATCCAGGGGCTTCTCCATCCCCCATAGATCTGCAAGTGGACTGGGCATTTGGGCCAAATGAGATGTCCTCTCCCCCAGGCATTTACCTTGCTGACACAGGTTTGCTAGTCTGTGAAAGCAGCCATAATGTGCAAGACCAAACGCCCAATCAAGCCCTAAATCCTGTTGTATCCTTGTCACACCTTGCCATACAGGTCCACTCTATCGCTTTTGAGAAGACCAACCAGAGCACTCTGAAAAGTTTTCAAAAGAAGGGGATGCCATAGTTTTAGTGGCAGAATGACTTTTTGTGTTTGCTCCTCTTTTTGACATTGTTTTTTTGGAACACTGTACATTGAAATGCTGCTTTCTTAGAACACATTTATTGTAATGTGGATAGCTTTATCTGCTGAATCTCATCCCTGAATAATAATAGTCAACTCAGAACTCAACGTTGCATACATAAAGTTCAAATATTTTCCTCCTATTGCTTTACCTTACGTACTATTATTTTCATCAGCCATTTTATCACCCAGTTACTCAGTGGTTTTTTTGTCCTTTTGTAATTACTCACAGTTGGTCCTTTTCTTTACTACACTCCCCTAATTTTGATTTAACAGCAAACCATTTACTCTCACTTATTTAATTCCCTTTCCAGGGTATTTAAGAATACATTAATCAACATGGGTTCAAACAGAGATTCCAGCGGGACTCCAGTGTTGACCTCCTTCCACAGAAAACCCACTATTTATTTCCAGCTAGTGAATAGATATTTTAATAATTAAGAACATAGAAATAACACTAGTGTTTAAAGCAGTTAAGCACCCTCTATGACAAGAGAACATCACCATATTTCTCAAGATTTTCACACAAGTATCAGCAAGTTATACTTTGAAGTGTTCCTCATAGCATGCATCTCTGTAGGCTGTACCTACTGTGTAGTTTTTATCTTTTATATTTCAGAATAAGAAACAATCCTAAACAGCCTCCAAGGAGGGAACTTGTGTTTTGCTTCCATGATTGTTAGAAATTATATAATAATAATCACAATTCACTTTAGTTTTCTCTACTGGCTGTGAGGAACAGTTAAGTACAATTGAGTATTAGTCCAGAAAATACTTACATGTTTAACTTGCATTAATAATCCCAATGACTTCATCTGGTTCCTGTTGCGGGACTGAATGCCAAATGGGCTCATCAGGCATGTGATTAAAGATGCATATTTGCTTTCAGTCCCGCAAGAGGAACCAAATGAAGTCATTGGGATTATTAACGTAAATTAAGCATTACACTATAGTGACACTGCTAAGGTGAGTAAAGATTAAACTGTTTGTAAAATCAGGATAGGAATAATTTCTACAACTTAAGCTTTAGTTTAGCTTTAACATAAAGAAAGTTTTTGAAAAGCAAGGGAAATAAAACAATGAATTATGCTGAGCACCAAAAGCAGAGATTTCTGTGTGAAAATTGACACATCTGTTTTATTTTGCTTATGGAAGAGTGACGGAAATCGTGGAGAAAAACAGTAAGGTGTTGGAGAATGAATGCATGGAGAATGAATAAAAGCACAGCATGCCAGTGCTCAGAGAAATGTTTCATTCCATCTAGCATTATAGTTGGAAGTCCTCATTTCTTCCATATTTTTATATCTCTAGGGAATGTTGCTATTTTGAGAAGTATTGAGAATCTTTGCCTTAGCTCTGATCCTGCAAAATAGGTCAAGACGTTTTGGATTCTCAAATCCTTCTGTATGTCAAAACCTAGAATAGACCCATCTGTTCTGTTTTTCACCTGTTTAATTTCTTCTACTGCAGTTAGCTCTTGTTACAACGTCTTGTGAAACTTGTAATGGGAAAACAATGGCAAAATATACTTTGAGTATCCCCAGCTTGTTTGATCTTGAACCTAGGTGTTTGAGCAATTATTTCACTAGACTACGAGGCATACATGTGAGAAATATTTCTCATTCCTCGTAATTGTGTGGTAACGACGTTAAGCATGAAAATCTTCCTACTGTTTTCCAAATACATTTCTCTTGTGAACTCTGAAGCAACTTTTTGAGTAAGGCAATGACGACTTGCTTGTCCCCTGACATCCGTAATACTGTTTAAATGGCAACTTTTGAATCAAGGACTGACATAATCATGTCTTATAAATAAACCATTTTTACTATCAATGCTTCCAATAATGGGTTTTTTCAAAGAGCACAACTTCACTCATAAACTAGGAAAAAAATCCTACTTTCACTGTTATGTGAAATTAATGGAATATGATTCATTTAAAGCAGTTACTCGTTTATTCTGCTTTGCAGCAAATCACTTGGGAGTGTTTGCTGCTTTTAATTTGCCAGGGTTTTGCTCTTCTACAAATCAAATTAGTAACCAAGTCTCTTGTTAGGCAGAATTCTAGGGAAACTGGAGTTCATGGGCAGTTAGGCAGAGATGCCCTAAGCTTTTGTTTCTGCTGGGGTCTGCTGCTTGCTAACAAGATGCCATCATAGGACAAGAGTGCCTAAGGCTTCTGATGTGACACAAGTGAGAGTTATTGGGGCTACAAAGCTCACTGAGCATCCAAACACTGTGTTTTATGAGCATATTTGAATCTCAGCCATGCAGTTTTATTCTTTTGACTGTTTCTTGTTATGCAGCTGTACTAAAATATCAGCAACACCAAAATCTTTCTTTGATATGGATCATAAAGCACCCATACTGGTCTTTCTGTATTAAGAGATTGTCAGCATTTCTGAAGACAAAACTTGTTTTTTCTTTCTCAAAATGATCCTGTAAATTCTTTGTAATTCACTGTAAACACTTGAGTAGTCCTCAATGACTAAGGCTGACTAGTATACACAGGAGCTGTAAGATCTGACACCAGCTTTACAAGAGACCACTTCTCTAAGCGGACCCAGCCTGATTATATTCTTTGGAGGGATGGGATTATGGTATGCGTACGTTACATAGTAACATTACCTTTAGTGAAGCATCAAGAGTGTTCTGAGGTAGAAGTATATCAACGTGAAAGAAAATCCTTAGAGTAACCACTCCACTTCTGCAGAGTTCTCACAGAAAGGTGTTTTTTTTTTTAAATATAAAACATGGATTTATGCTGTGTAGTAAATCAGAATGACATGATACAATTTCCATTTCTTCCCTGTTCAATTATGCCATGCTATTCCCCAGACTTCAACTATTCGTTCTAGGATTGTGGGCCAGAGAGGGACACTATATTATCTGAACAGCTACAGGAATGTCTTTTTCTTGCAGTCTTGGAGATCTGGGCTGCAAGGATTAGATGCTGAAGACCTTTCTCCACCTGAGGCACTAGAAGATTTTCCCAGAGTGAATGAATGCAACTGTAGAGCTCAGCTGACTTCTGCAGAGCTGCACTCATTGGGATACAGCAAAAACCTTTAACACGACTCAGTCTGTTTCCTTTTATGGATTATTAAAAGTAATTTACAGATTATGTGGATAGGCAGTTCATAGCTAGTATTTCAGTTTAGCATTTTATTTACAATGACATTTGTACGAAGTGCCATGGGTATGTTTGCCATTTCAAAGAAGAAAGAGTTAAGTACAAATCTAGTGTGTAGTGAGTGCACAGACTCTTCTCAACAGAGATATATCTTAGTAATTTGGGAAAATACTTATTTCTTCCATTTATCTTGAAACATTGTTACATCAAATTACAAAATCCACCTAAGCCAAGTGACAAAATTCTAAATTAAAGCACAATTTCTAGCTCTTCTTTCTTCACATAAAAGCAATTTGCTATCCTGCAGTTTTGAGGGAAAGGGGGGCTTTTGAGAGTTGTTGTTTGGGTCTTGTGTAACCTAGCAATCATTAGGTTTTACAATAATCTCCATTATTCTCTGTAGGCAACTTTATTTCACTCTTCTAGAACTCCACAATTCCTCTGTGGGCTATCTCTATAGCTACTCTTTGGTGCAATTTGCTTTGATCTTGAAACATCTCTTGATATCAGCTTCTTTAGCTTATGGAAGACCTTCCTTCCTTCCTGTTTCTTTCCATTCCTATCTGTGGACTGGATTTCCCATGGCCCTTTTGAAATTAAGGTTCCCAAAGTAATTCTGGGATCCATTTTAATAGTAAATACTGTTCACTGTATATGAGTAAAGATCAGAAATTTGATTAATCTATTTTTAGGTCAGAAGAAAGGCTCAATTAAACAGATGAATGGATATCTTGTTCCAAGAGTGGTCAATAAAACCATAAATGAGAACATAATCCACAGTGAATAAATGTCAGATAATAATATAATGCAAAGTGTAGATTTTTGATATCATATATGACTGCTACTTGAAACAACTCATTGCAGAACTCACAAAAAGAGAAAAAAAAATGCTGATTTCGTTCTGAACAAGGGCAGGATTTGGTTCAAAATACCTCAATCAAATAGTGGCTTTGTAACAGTGACCTATATCCTTGTAGAAGAAAAGAGATACAGTATTAACTATTTTTAATACTATTGCTTACCTTCAATTAGCAGTGGTATACAAAAGTGTGAAGCTTGTGAGAAAAGGAAATGAAAAAGAGCAGCTGAAAGGGTAAAATACAGCATGGAAAATAGCTAAAGACACTGCACTAACCAATCAGAATAAAAATAACATTACACCAAAAGCACATCTAAAAGGCCCCCTCTCTGAAGAAACGGCCATCTTATTCATAGGATGTATCATAACTAAATGAAACAGGAGGCTCTTACAGCAAAACTACATTAAAGACATGGAAGTTAGGAGGAAATCAGACCAGGAGAAGCATTACCTTTCATAACATAAATGTGAAACCGTTAATGATGCAAGACAAAGAAAAGATTTGAGGAACATAAATACTTCTATAGTATTGACTATGACTAATTTTACAGACTTATCGTAAGCGTGGAATCTGGCAAACAGCTGAATGGCCTTGCAATCCTGTGCCAAAGATCCATGATTTCAGGGTCAATAGATCCTGTAGGTACAAAAAGGATGCTGTGGGAAGAAAAAGACATCACAGAAAATTTGAGCATCCCCATGCCTTGATGTTCATAGCAGAGAAGCCTAAAGAAAGCTGATACCACAACCTTTCTTTATAAGAGATAAATTTGAGGAATCTTTTCAGTTAGACACACTACTAGATCATTTTCAAAAACAGACCAATGAATTGAGTATTTGTCATGGTTTAACCCCTGCCTGCCGATGGGAAGTAGTGAATGAATTCCTTGTTTTGCTTTGCTTGCGTGCGTGGCTTTTGCTTTCCCTATTAAACTGTCTTTATCTCAACCCATGAGTTTTCTCACTTTTACCCTTCCCACCCGGGGGGAGGGAGCGAGTGGCTGCGTGGTGCTCAGTGGCCGGCTGGGGTTAAACCACGACAGTATTAATAAATTACACAGATCTTGTGATATTTGCTTGATATTTCAATGTGAAATTGTCAACATGTAAAGTATATTAGTTACCCTTTAAATCAGCTTTACTGCCAGAAGAAAGGAAGATGGCTGGTGGAATTTCAGCTTCCTAGAGAAAGCTAGGTTATTCTACAACAATGTGCAAAGAAAATTGATACATTCTTTAATACAGACTTGAAATAGTACTTTCAAAAAGAACTAGAGACAGAGAAAAGGGTGATGAGGCTAACCATTGAGTGGCTTCTATATAAGAACTTATAGGTAGCTATATATTATCCATTTGGAAAAGGGATGGCTCAGAGAGAATATGACAGAGAACTGTAGGCTTATGTAGGCTCTGAATGAAGTGAAAAAAAATTCTATTCAATTTTTCCTACCAAAACACCTGAACTAGGTGGCATGTGCTTAAATTATCAAGCAACAGATCTAAAACAAGCAAAAGAAAACAACAACTGTAATATTACATAACTTTGCCATGGCATTTAGCAGTAGCCAAAACGTATTAAGAAATAATTAAAGAAGTAATAAAAGAAAACCCATCAAAGGCTAGTGTACATGATTGTGGGAGAAAATAATATAATATAACATAAATTATTGATTTTTAAAAAAACTTGGAGGAAATATTAAAGGATCATGCATCTACTCTACCTTTATTTTTTATATGCTTTCCCTATGCATATAGGGTCAAGACAACTACTATGCACATAATTTAAATTTAGATGTTTGCATTTGTTGTATCATACTACATATTAAAACCTACAGTAGTGCAAACAAATTGGGCAAAATCTGAGGGATAGATTATATAATATTCAGCCAAGGTACAGGGTTCATAGCATAGTTACTCTATAATATCATTCAGATATGAATTTGCACATGATAATCTTTATTTGTTTTGACAATTGCCCGTGCCATGCCTGACTATTACTTACTTAGAAGTAATTTTTATTCTCGTCATGCATTTCTTCTGACATTTCTTTGCCTTCAGACAGTCTTGATGTTATATATTTGAGTATTACAATCATAGAGCATTCAAACAGTATTTAAAACACACTGCAACATTGTATGACAGTATGTGTGTATATGATTGTCAAAATTTACTTTTAAATGAGATGTTTTATGATTTTTTTAATATTAATGGCATTATTTACCCTTTAAAATCTATTATAAATTTGGGTTCACTTGTGTGTGAGTACTTGTGTATATGTGTATAAACATTTGTGTGTATATATGCATATATGAGAAATCTATATGTAGCTTTACCAAAAAAACATAACACCAAAGATAATGCTATGCTTCCTCAAGTCTTGTGAATGTTTAACAGAGATGCATCTAATGTAGAGTTATATAGAATCATTAACAATAGGGAAAAGAAACATCTTCCCTTACGTTCAGTGAGTGGACTTCTAGAATTGACAGCTGGTATAGAGCTGTTGCATAAAACAAGTAATTAAATAGGTGCAATCATCCTCTCCAGCAACTAATGTCCTAGAGACATGGACCTGAAGAGGCCCTCGCACCAGTGCAGAGCTTCCTCGCACCAGAGGAAGCCTGGCCTGTCACCGACCGTACGGAAGGTTATGCTGCTCCCCTCGGCTCCACTCTGTCTCTCATGTCTTCATTCAAAATTTCAATATTTATCTGAAGTAATTGCTGCAATGTTAAAGCAGAAGACTTTGAAGGAGCATGGGGAGACTCCAAGTGTCTCAAATTCTGTATAATTGCATTAAAAAGCACAAAGGAAGACAATCAAATACTAGATGTCGTTTGCTACGAGATACGCTATTTAACTGCTTATATGCTTGCTCAAGTAGGACTTGAGAAGCGTAGTGAGGTCAGCTGAAACTTCTCAAAAGCCTTACTGTGCTACCATAAATCACGAAGTTGTACAGAAAAGTATTGGTCTTGTATCTTTCTTTTAAAATATTGCTCCTGACCTTTACACATAAAAGCCTAAATTCTCTCTTCAGAAATACATTCTGAAGAAGAAAAATGAGACTGAAAAGAAATATTTTCTGTAATGTGTTGTTACCACGTCCTCTCTATATGACATGTATAGTTAAAGTTGCAACCAATACTTCTAATACTTACCTGTGTCCATTCCTTTAAAGGGAAAGGAAATATTTTTTATTTAGGCAAGGAAGCTGCAGAACTTTTTATCTTTTAACTGCTTAAATTCTTCCTAGCAACAGACACACATTCAGGCAGTTTTTAGAAACACACAACGGATTAAAAAAACTCTTTTTGTGTGTGGCATTCTGTCTGAATACCATGATACCCCATTGAAAATCACATACCTTCTAAAAGTGTTGCAATGCAAATGCATTACCTCTGCAACAGAGACTGCTGCACTTCAAGAAAACAGTTTTCTTCCTTTGATAATATTTTGAACCATGTCCTGCTGCTTGTTCCTTTCAGAGTGCTGCTTTATCTTACTTTCTTGATGACCTCCTGTAGAGGTATGCTTCCTTCCCATTGACTCATGCAGCGTGGAGCACGTCAGGCTCTGCAGAGTTTCTTAAATATTTGGTTGAAGGTCAGTCCTGCCATCCAGGAGAGAACAAACACATAACTTTATGCTGTGCTACACTTGCAGAAACTTGGAACGAAAAAAAAAACCAAACCAACCATTTTCCCAGTATGATGGTGTTAATTTATAACCCTGGGACGCTATAACCTGTGCTACTGGAGGCTTGCCAACAGTAACAGCTGGATGCTTAGGCATGCATATTTCACTTATTTTACAAACCAGTAGAAAGCGAAGATGCAGGCAAGTCATATGTGACGAAAAGGCTGTTTTTTTCTGCTGCTGACACCGTGTAATTGAATTACAGGGCAGTGGTGTGGTGCGAAGCCTTGATCCCATTGAACAACAGCAAAACTCCTGTTGTTACCATTTCATCCAGGGAAATTCATGTGGAGCTTTTTGGAATAAATCATGAAGACCTAGAGTCCCAGAAAGCAAAGCCTGTCCTGCCCTTCGGTTCTCTTCCTCTTTATGCCAAAAGTCCGCGCGTGGGAGAAAAACACTACTTTAGGCAGATTATTTGGAGACCCAGAAAAAAACATGGGAGGACTTCAGTGCCACTATTTACCTAGAACAAGTATTCATGCATATGCACACAACAGACTCATTATTTGCTTAGAAACACACTTTGGAAAGTTTTCTAAGAAAACTTAGAAAATTTGACAAAGCTATGGTATAACCTCTGAATAGCTTCAAACAACTATTGGTGTTTAAAAGAAAATAAGGTGCTTTGCTTTCACACATGGAATTTTCCCTCCAAGATTTCTTCCTAAACTAGCAACATTTAACTTTGCAGTAGTGAAATATTTGGCACATGATGTTTCACTGAGCCTCCAATAATAGGGATCCAAGAAGTGTAATTAAGAATAGCATCTTTACTAAATATTTTTTCTGCCAAACATGTAATGAAGATGCATTGCCAAACTTTGGCAAATGGTTTCTTGACCACAATGCGAAGGCTCCCTATAAATTCCCATTTTTAAAGTGATTCTGGAAGTCACTCTTATTTGGGCTACAAAAGTCTTCATTGCATGTCACCATGGCATTGTTTTACCTGCGCGCTGTACTTGTATTCTTTGGTTTCTGCAAATCATTCTTCCAGGATTTTCTACCTTCTTTTGATTTTCTTAGGCTCTAAAGGAAATAAATTTTTCATTTTATTCAAATGATAAAGTGTTTTTAGTGATTTCTCAGGTCCATGTCTCTAGGACATTAGTTGCTGGGCAGGATGATTGCACCTATTTAATTAGTTGTTCATGCAACAGCTCATAAGTCACTGTTACTGTAGCATCTGAGACCTTTCTTTATGATCTTGCAAGACATGAAGATCAAAATAGCAATAAGGTAGGGAAAAGTTCTTGTTCTTATTTTCTACATGGAAAACAGAGAAACCACACTACTACAGCATGAAAGAAAGAAGCACTGGACTGGCTTTCCAGTTTTCAAGGCTTCCTTTCTGTGATGAGTTTTCCAGTGGTATATTTCCACTTCTGCATCAAGGTGGAGAGATTGAGCTTGCGGTTGTCTGTCTAAGCAAGCAGACATATTATTAGAAGCATATTCTGTGTAAAAATACATTTTGATTCAGTTTAGATTAAGATAGAAACTAATCTCAATTATATATGCAACAAATACATTTATTAACCTAATAAGTATTCTTTGGCTGTAATTTAAACCTTAACAAAAGACAATTGCTTTAAGAAATTTACAGTTACTGTATTTTCTGTGACTTATCAGGTGAATATTATGTACATCAATCACTGTTTTAGTGTTGAGAAAAATTGCAATTACAAGAATAACTCACATTTTAATAATGCTAAATGCAGTTTCACTGTGTAAGAGTCCATTGTCAAGACGCATAATATTCAGATTTCCTTTCATTTAATAGCAGAGCCAATGAAGAGAAAAAAAAGAGATATAACTTTAATACCATCATATTTTCATTTCTGTTAAATATCACACTGAGTATGGTTCACATTTATCAATTTGAGTATGCAGCAGTTATGGGCTATGCTTTTGTGTATGTAATTTCTTTTATTAATTTTCTCACAAATCAAATTATATGAGGAGAAGAAGAAAGGGAAATAAAGATAATAGTTTCATAAATATCTTAAGGGCAAATCATAAATTGCATCACGAATCATCACTATATTGTCCTTTTTCTCTGTCTTTCAGCTGGAGAAAGAGGGATCAGAAATTCTCATATAACTTTACTTTTCCTCTCATAATAAATCATACAATGATTTAAATGGTTTCCAGTCTTCTTTCCATACGCTTCCTTGCTGCTTTACATAGGTACTAAAAATTAAGGCTTTATATTTCAAAAGCACATGCAATTACAAAAGCATTCATGAACCAAACTCCTGTCTTTACAAAGCAGTCATCTTTCCTTTGACAATTAAAATATTCATTTGGATTTGCAAGCGTTTCTTTTTTTGTTTTCAGTTTCCCAAGTTGCCTCTGAGCTGGTTCCCCTTTTCCTTTCAAAATACCATGAACAGGTCTTTTTACGGATGTGAGTCAAAGAATCTTACAAAATAACGTAGGCTGTGCCCCCTGAGTAAGAAGGGGCTGTTCTGGCAGCTAGGTGCCACAGAGGTTGGGAGGGGAGTCAGGTGAAAAGCTGCACCATGCAGTGCTGGTATACGACACCGAAGCTCAGTGGGGGTGGTATGTGGTCAGGAACAACCACCTTTTTAGCCCCAGAAGCTGCATACCCAAGTTTTAGTCTGGCTGAGATGTACATCACATCCCTTAGAGAGCAGTTGCGTGAATCTCCCAGGAAAGAGGTGTACATAACCACAGGGGCTTCCTCAGCAATTACCCACTCCCTTCACTGGTCAGTGAAATTAGCCTGCACAGTTCCTCCTGGTTTACTTACTCCTGTAATCCTGGGGATCTGGATTAACTCTGCACAGGCCAACCCCAGCTGGCAGTGGTGACCTAACCCCAATGAGACCCGTACTGTGAATTGCTCAAGTGCTGAATGTCAGCATCTTCCCCAGCTGTATGTTTACTTACCACCTCTGTATGTTAAGACCTAAAGACTGTATGCTTTCCCTAGCTATGCTTTCCCTAGCTATCTTCAGCTAGGAAATATCCAGTGAGATCTTCAGCCTGATTATAAAAAGAGCCTGAGAAGAATGAGTTGCCAGATGTCATGTTTCATAGCTTTTTAAATGTAGGTAGCTGAAGTCTAATGTCAGAAAGGAGGGCCGTTGTACACTTCTGAGCAGCATTACCCGATGTCTTTCCATTCAGACTGTGCTGGGAAACTACTGGTACAAGATAAATTAATTTCATCTTGACTGCTTTGTCAATCAGTGTAAGAAGATATTAAATCACAATAGAAAAGACACTGTAATACAGTGATTATTCTCATGGGATATCCTACAGCATGAAGAGCAGCCAAGAGTTTCATATAGTACAGGACAGTAATTATCTCATGATAAGCATGCTCCCTGGAGATCACTTTAGAGCTATTTTAAAGATATTGTGGGAAAAAGCATGTATATATGTTGTACTAGAAGAAGACAAAGATGGCACTTTACAGTCACAAAAATGAGCTTTAGCTGACTGTGAGGAACACACTGATTAATTTAAAGTGTTAACAGCCAATTGAACACCTCTTCACTTGAAGCATATTTATAACAGAGTATAACAACCAGTTAATCGCACTTTGAAGCTTTAGCACAAAAAAGAAGTTGGAAAACAACACTCTTCTTTTTTCAGTTAGTTAGCTTGATATAAAACACTTCCTTTGTGGTTTTGCCTCTTAAAGGCACTTTAAAAAATGCAAGACCATTTTTCCATTTTTTTAAAAAACACCTCATTTGACACAAATGCAGAATATTGCTAAAGAAGGATTGTTGAAGCTATGGTTTGAATTCTAGGGACTGTCAGTGACTGACCTAAATTGAAATCAGTTTACAACTCCTGCAATAAGATATTCAACAACTTTGCCATATGCCTCATTCCCATCTTGCAGTACACATTTGCTTACACCGTTCTAACACTTGACTATTTTAATATCCCTGGAAAACTGCATACGGTTAGTGTTCCTCCTCTTCTCTTCACACAAGGACAACAACTAACGTATTTTTTCTTTAGCCTAAAAATTTCCCTTATACCCAATATACTTGATTTCTGTTTCTATCATAACAAACTATGTCATAAAGATAGTGTGTGTGCTTGAGCGTCTGTGCTTGTGTGTATGTAGGAATTTTTTCCCTGAACTGCCTATGCTTTCCTTAAAAATGTGACCTTCAGGAAGTATACAGAAAATTGAATTGCTGTATGCATAAACATTAGTTTGCAAGCTTTTTGTGTAAAAGAAAAAATAAATCTTTAAAAATTACCATGGTATTTGAAAAACCAGCAAATTAATTCAACTATAAAACACAAGTATTGATAGGTCAGTGCTAAACAGGTTTTAAAAGTAAATTCTATAACCTGATGTTTAGAAAAACATTACTGCAGAATACATCCACATCGGCAGACTTAAGACAGGATATTAGCCTTATTTTTATCAAGAATCATATGAAGACAAGGTTAGTAGCAAACACCTGTGGATGCACTATGCACTCTTCACGTGTAATAAAGTCAGGGGGACCAAAAAATTACAGTGCTGCAATATTGATTACTCTTTTGCATAGCATGGAAATGGAAAAATGGTAATAACATATTTACATTTTTTTGTAATATCCCCCTAGGGCATATGTTGATATTGAAACAGGACAGAGGAAGAAAAAAAAAAGAGAACATGATTTGGAGGATATTATTTACAAATAGGTATTATGAAGTGCCAGTCTATTTGTATTTCCCTCTTTTCTTTTTTCCTAACCAATCTCACTAGTATAGAAGAATAAAAAGGAAAAGCATTACTTCATTGTCAGTATTCTTGTCACATTCTTTAATAAAGGACTAAAATACATATTCATTTTTAAGGAGCTTGAGGATTCCTTAACAGAAATAGAAGACCTCTCACAAAGGAAGGAGTCAGAAATTCATGCAGAAAAAGGTGAAATTCATCCTTGGAAAAGGGCCAGCACATAGTCCATGTCCCATTTAGGTTTTAATTTAACAACTTCATTGACTCTCATGCAATCCTGTGCCCAATGTCCGTTCCCAGGGTGAATTTCACATAGGATAATGGAGTACAGAACAAAGGCCAAAGAAAACATTAAGAGCTATAGTGTTTACAGGACATATATTAAGTATATTCTGCCTAGAGATAAGCAAATTTTGAAGCAGCATCGGTAGATGCAGCTATGGGTTAAGGATCCAAATGAACCACCAGTGTTTTTTTATTTCCTAAACTTAGCTGAAGAGGAGGGACTTGCTGTGCCCTGTGCTATTCTCTTAACACTTATTATTCCCTCCTTAGCATTCTCTTCTTCAGCTCTCCAATACAACACATCAGGCATTATACCCTATCTCCCCTACAACATGTCCCCTGTGTCTTTGCAAAATAAACCTCTGCTTACAAAAGGCTAAAGATCAACTCCAACAGATGACTCAGGATCACCAGAGTTTCAACTGCTATACAGTTTAACCTTTAGTTAAAGACCAATCTGTAAGAAGAGGCATTACATTTTTTTTTTTCAAATCCCCTGAGTAGTTTCTGAAGACAAATTCCACTGTTCATGTGTAAGTAGAAAACAAGAACCAGAAAATGCTAGTTTTAGGAAACAGAATATTTTCTAACAGAATTGGAGCTATTTAGCAAGCAGCACAAAAATGGGTTGTGTGTTAATAAAACTGGTATGTTCACAATCCATGTATTTTAATTTAAATTATTTTTTTTAACTGAGTGGGATGAAGCTTTTAAAAGCCTCTTAGCTTTACCAGTGGTGGTGTTTCATTTCACCACTGTTTGTAATTATCTATTTACACTAACATAACAAATGCGGTGCCTCCAGCAGAAAGCTAAAGGTTGATGAGAAACAGAATGAAAGAGCACTTGAATGTTAGACTAGTCAGCAAGATTTTCAAGTTTGTTAAAATTAATACAAGCTATCATTAGAGTACTCTACAGTTCAGTGCTTCATAAATAGGAAAACCAAAGCAGCAATGCTTTTTCTACCTTTCAGCTTGATTTTTATGTTGTTTTATCTTCCTTTAACAAATCAGGATACAGAACGGCTCATAAAGCTTCAAGTATAGACCAGTAGTATAATAACTCACTACGTGCATCCTGAGCCACTTACAACTTGAATGCATCCGGAATGATTGAAAAATATATTCTAATTATAGAAAACACAACAACCAAGAACAAAGAATTATCTCCCTCAGTGCTCTAAGGTGAAGATGGGTACCTCTTCAATACTTTATCTGCTTCATTCACTGACCCAGTTGTCTTGTCAGAGGAAAATAAAAAAGTTTCTTCCACTTGTGTCTGCTGAGACCTACATGTCCTGAAGATCAGTAGGGTTCCTTCCAATTGGTGGTCGTGGTTTTCTAAAATGAAATAAAATATCAAAGTACATCTTTATAATTTATGTACCAAAAAGCTTGAAAAAGTGCTTCAGACTGAGTACTGAGGCTGCTTCAGAAAATGACACAGTGGGAGAATCAGTGCCAATTAATTTCAAATTTTGCGATATTCATTCAAAATGAATAAGTGCATTACTTACCATACAATTTTGGCAGAATAGATGATGTTAATTCCCACAATGCTTTAAGTCACTCACAACCTCGACCACTTGCAGTGAAGCTTTCCAGGAGCGTTAAACAATTAAAAGCCTTGGGAATACAAAAGTGGGTGAAAGAGTTCTTTGGTAGAACATTGAGTTATTCAAACATTATTTAGAAAACATTTGAAATTCTGAATGATGAATTTATTCAGAGAATCATAGGGCATTTCTTAATAAAAGGTCTATGCAGGAAGGCATACATCTCTTACTCAGATACCTATAGTACAGTCACACATGTTATTGCACTAAGAAGTATTTGACTCACTTGACTCACAAAAATAGGTAAAAATAACATGGAAAATTAAGTGAGATTAAACATCTGGCTGCAACCTCAGCGGCAGTTGTAAACTGTGTCTTCTTATACAACCAATTATCAAGAGCTATCAAAAGCCCCTGGTTCAACTAATGACTGTTAAACAGAGAGGGAAAAGATTTGGCCCACATAGATCTGAAGGTGTTATTTTAGGCTCTTTAGTGATGCAAGGGTTTAACAGACAATGAAATATATATAAAAATTGAAAGCATATAGGTGTAAAAATGGCCATAATATTTTTAATTTTCACTTAATGTTTGTAATATTTAGTGTCCAGATATTAGGACTTCTTTTTTTTAATGAAAGGTGCCACACTCTAGAACAAAGCAAGGAAGCTGGTATTTTTTTTCTGAAGTGCCGGAAGTAGCTAGAAGAATGAATATCATCACCTTTTTTTGCACATAAAGTGAAACATTTACAAGGAGAAAATACATCAGGATCAATCCAAAATGAAATTTTTCACCTGCAATCTGAGAACTCCCATGCAAGTCAACAGGATTTCTCTGCTCAGGAGCTGCAACACTAGGCCGTTAATTTTACTGTGTTAATGGATGACTTCAAAGCCACTGTTTCTAAAAAGTGTAAATTAAAGTAAATATTCTTTCTTTTTTCTGAGGTATGAAAGGTATGTTAGAGGAACTGCAAGTGTGAATTGAAGTCATCTTATCTCTACCTGCATTTTACAATGTTGCAATAGATAAAATAGTATTTAATATTTCTCTTTTTGTGGAGAAAAATCAGTAAGTATCATTGTCCAGAGCTTTTCTGAGTGGGATCTTTCTCTCCTTTTCCATTACTATAAGAGGCATTTTTCTACAAGCTTCATGCATGTATTTTCATCACTGCAAATATTCAGAGGGCATTTGGAAACGGACTTAATATCAGAAAAGCAGAAGTGTCAAACAGAATAACCAAAGTCCAGAGAAGTGTTCCCTGTTGGTAGATGATTCATCCTGAAGTGGTCAGTGACTCAAAATTTGTACCACCTTTTGCTCAGCAGTGTGGTAAAAGATGTTGTGTTGTTATGATGTAACCATTCATCAAGGAGGAAATGCACAAATTCATGAAATATCCACAAAATGGAATCTAAATTTAATATCGGATTATGAGAACTGTGAGAGATTCAGCAATTCTGCTAGCATATTTCTACAAAGATGTATACTTCTCTGACAACAATCATACCTGAGACTCAAGGGTACAACCTGCAAGAAATAGTCCTGCCTCCGTGGTTGAAGATGAGGGTAGGATCAGTGAGTTTATCTTGTTACTCAATTTGGGCTTATTAATATGGAATTCTTTCTTCTCCAACCTGTAGAACAAAGATAAGTAGCAGATGGAAAGCTATGAGGTACAAAGGTTAATAGTGAAACAAAAGAAAATGAAGAATAAAGTACGCTATTTTCATTATAATGAAGTCCATTTGGTTTCAGCATTAGAAGAAAGTTATTTTAAGCTCTCTAGTGATGCAATTGTTTTACAGACAATGAAATATATATAAAAAACTGAAAGCAAATATGTGTAAAAATGGCCATAACATTTCTCTCATGAATATGCTTTAATCCTGGCCAGGATTCTGGAAAGGATTCACAATTTAAATTTAATATCACCTTGGTTTATAAAATCCCTGAATTTTGCTTTGGTATAAGTAATTCTAAAAAAACCTAATCACTCCCAAGTTTTCTGGTTTTGTATCAAAATGGAACTGGAAGCCTCCGCTTGACCTGAAACTGTCTCATCAACGGTTCCTTGCGGTCTGCTCTCTGCACCGCTGCTGCCTGCTGCTCCCTGACACCCAGTCTGGGGGAATGACCTCCTGTCACCCAGGTCCCACCCCAAACCAGGAATGCCCATCTTCTGTGCAAGCAGAACAAGGGGAAAACCTCGTCTAGATACCAGTCCCAGGCCTGTCCCTCTGACTGCTGTTTGGCCACAGTCCCTGAAAAAGTCTACCTTTGTTTTGGCAGGGTGCAAAGCTGGTACGAAAAAGTGCCCTGATTGTGGTTTGAAGGTTAAAGAAGATGGAGCATTTCTTCCAGCACAGAAACACCAAACACCTCGTGGAGGTGAATGCAATGTCTGACAGGAGTTTTTGTGAAGTGCCAGCACATCGAACTGTCAGGCACTGGCTTTATTTGCAAATCTTGTGAATCTGTAAGAATGCTGCAGGCATTGTGGTGCATCTCCAACACCCTCTTCTTAGGAGCTTTAAAACCTAGGCTTTACTGTCTTTTCTCATTCATTTTTGAATAGCGGAGCAGGCATGGAGAATTCTGTTTGTCTATCTCGTCACTGCCCAGTAAGTGAAATTCACAGATAAAATGTCACAGAGCCCAAACCCCCCGAACAACAAAGTGTTGCAATCTGTTTCTTTTCTTTCATTTGGGAAGACGGGGTTACCTGTGAATAAAGACCTCACCTTAGTGATCAGTTCCACGAAATTTTTGTTTCAGTGTTTTGCTGAATTTGAGTATGCTGTAAACTTAGGACAAAATGCTGCCTTAACTTCATCTGACACCAATATAGTTTTAATGAATCTGACCCTCTAATTCTCAGCTCTTAAAACTACCAGCACTGGTGTAATGAACTGACACATTGTTTAGCATACATTTTTTAAATCTCATTTAATTTTATAGTAGATTTTTTGTCTTAAAACCTTACAATTTTATTGAGCAATTAAACTGTGTTCTCAGTCAGGGGGAAGAAATGCTCATAAAATAGCAATAAGCTAAGCAGTAATTTCTAGACAGAAGTTGCATTTTTATTTCCTCCATCATAATAGGAACAAGTATTTGTTTTGTAAAATAAGATGCAGAATCTTCTAAAAAGCTGAAAATGACAATTGATTTTTTTTCCCTTTTTTATTTTTTGCCTTAAGTGAGATTAAGTTTAGAGTGCTTGGAATAACAAACTGCTTCTGCTGTACTGGCCTTATCAGATCAATCAGTCAAATGAAATGAGGAATAGTTGGTAGAATATTTTTCTACAACCATTTTGCTGACTGATGGCTGCTTTCAAAGCGTCACATATCGAATTTGTTTCCAGAAAGCACCTCTGCTTTAACGTCAACATTTTAAAGGTAACATTGTTGCTGCCAACAAACTAGTGAAATCCTGTATCTGTTGTAAACAGTTCTGATTTTAAAGAAAGATGACTGGAGGCCTCTTTGTGATGGTGGAATGTACCAGTGAATTTTAAAGATGATGTTTACAAGTGTAAAACATATACAGTACATAAGTATGACTTCAAGTGTAATAACAATAAAATTATGTTTTAACAAATGGGAATTTGAAAGACATTGCTATTTGTAAGATAATATAAATGTTTTTTATTTCACTTATCACCTCCATTCTTAAGTTGCTCTGGTAGATTCTAAAGTATGTTTCTATCCACCATGAGTAAGGAAGGAAAAATGTACACTTAAAATAATTACACAAAACTGCCTAAAATATAAAAAAAACCCCACCAACATGTATTAGTTTGAAGGAAATATTAAACCACAATACTATACCCTGCTAATCTATGGAAAAGTTTTCCTGTCTTTTTCCACTACTAATTAAATGTCATTGGAAGAATAAAAGAATTCAACAATGTGTCTTCTAGAAAACACCTTGTTAAAATATCTCTAGATTATGAATACCTACCTTCTTGGTCACTTTCACTTTCAGTCAACACGAATACCTTAAAAATAATTTGGATAGAGACAACAGAGCTTAATCTGCATATTAAATATTAAACCATTAAATTATAAAAGTTACAGAGCCTCATAAAAAGGAAAAATAAGCCGCTCTGCTCTTCATCCACATAGCAGCACGGTAGAGAGAAGCATATGACAAGTCGTTTTAAGACTCAATAACAACTAACAGGTTTATGAACATGCTTAAAAATTGGCAAAGGCCTGAATGCTAGAAGACGTGCTTCAGTATCCAGAAGAATCCTGGCACCAGTAGCATAATAATAATAGTAGGCCAAACTCTTTAATCTTTACGTAGATGTCAAGTAAATGAACTATTATTTTAATAATGTAAGTTTCTATGGGATTATAATCTTAGTCCTTTCTAAAGTAAAAATCCTAACGACTTCAGTCCCTGTCTGAAAAGCAGTCACATGAAGTTGCTGCACCACTTCAAAGATGTTCTTCCACAGAAATACAATCATTCTTCTGAAGTGTGATGATCAGAAGTGACAAGAAGGTGCTTTTATTCATTATTATCCTCTAGTTTACAACAGATTGAAAACTTTCTGACTACCTAAACAGTTTCTATCAGTGGATACTGATTTTATTAAATCAAAACATATCAGCAAAATCTATCAACGTCACTGACATTTAGGAAAAAAGTTCTCAAGAATTTTCTTTGCAGTAAAATGATGTCCTTCATTTTGAATATTACATTCAATCATGAAATCAAAATATTTTACTATACTGTACTCAAAAGGAACATAATGTAGTTGCAACAATGCAATTATTTGAAGTGTTCCAATAACATCAAAACTAAACACTTAAATCTCAAAACCAGTTTGTTTCCAGAATATACTAAAAATACTATGCAAAAATACTTTTGAAAGGACCTTTTTAAATATATTTCCTAAGAGATTTTGGCTGCATGTTCCAGTTTAGGAAGAAAAACAACTTCAAAATAATTATGCTTATTTCTGATGAAACAGTCATTCCAAATTTTGACCAGTCTTGACTGGAGTCACGCTCCAATTCATGCTTTATCTCTTTTACAGTGCACTGTACTGCACTGTGTGGAAAACTGAAGAGTTATAACACTGAACTCTAATGGCTCTTAGATCAATAAAGCACTGTGACATGCTGTACTCCCAGGTGAAAGGAAAATCGAGCTGGCAATTGACATCTCGGATCTGCCAGTTCCTTACATTCAGAGACATTATTATTTAGTCTGGTTGAAAGCAATATTCTAATATAACCAAAGGTCAGGGTTGAGTAATAAATCTGAAGCTAGAGTCATTTTATCATAATACTGCCATGTAAAAGTCACAATGTGTAAGTAAAGGTCAATTTTAGCAAGTCATATTCAAGTGTTTTTCCTTTGGGCTATGGTAAAAAAAAAACCATCTGTGTTATGTGATAAGTAAATACTGAAAGGTATAGCAATCACTAAATATCATATTACAAATTATCTTATCTAATTTTAATCCTGCTATATATCAGATTTCTAGAGACTGCAGCACCATTCCAGTTTGGTCTTTAAATTTCTCAGCACATCACCAAGTTAACTTTACACTATGTTCTCTTCAACTAATAAACTGAAAGATTATTAGCTCATTGCACAGATATTTCCATGGACTTCCAAAGTTTCATTACTTTTTATGTTCCATTGAAGGTACTGAGGGATTGTCATAGCTTTTAGGAAGATCTTCACTTTGTAGGCAAGCTTCTACACCTGAAACAATGCTGTGTGGATCAGCCTGCCTTGCTGCGATTCTCTCTCGTAGACTTTTAAACTGAGGTAAACTGTACCTTGTGTCAGCAAAGACTAATGATCTGAAAGCATTACACTAGTCAAATAGCTGGAAATACAAAAGCATTCATATGCCATTCCTCCTTGGGACAGCAAATTTCAGCTGAAAACCTGTTCCACGAATCACGGAATTGCTATCCAAACCTACAGTCTTGAGAGAACAACAACATAAATGGGGGAACTGTTTTATGCTGAAAAATAGTGCAAGTGTTACTGTTTGAATATTGCTTCTTGCTGAGAACTCAAAATAATGTCCCATAACAAGCAGTAGTACAATATAGCCTCATGCTGTGTAATATGATGCAATTGATTCATTGCAGTTGCTGGATCGAGAAGCCACACTATAAATTCAGGAAGTATGCAAGATCTGCGAGTAATTCACATGTAAAGTACTAATGTAAACATGGCTGCTTTTTAAAAAAAAAAAAGAAAGAAAAAACCAAAAGCCTTGTAAGGCACAGATGATAGTCAATGTCCATTAAATTGGCCTTAAATTTCCAGACAGAAACTATAATCTAGCAGTGAGTTATGGAGGGAATATCCCTTCCCCAGGGAGTAGCAACCATGCGGTGCAATTTTCTAGACTTCTTACTAATTATGTTTATTATCAGAGGTCCACTGAGATTTTCAGCTTCTGTAGACACTTATATCACAATTACCATTGTAAAAGTCTTGATGAAGGTTTCCCAAATATTATTACTATTTATCAGCTTTCCTCCTTCCCACTTCCTATGCCTTACTGGAGTGTTTACTATAGAGATGCTGGACACCAACAAGAATTCAATTCATAAGACTATGTCCACTCTAATCTCTTATTTCCAGAGTAGAAGAGGCCATGCAAAATTTATTTCTTTATCATGGCACATTTCCTTATAGAGAAGAACATCTCCAGAACTCTGCCTTTTCATTTTCATTAACCTAACCATAGCAGCATTTTTTTCTTATTCCTAGTCTAATCAGATATGATAACCTTTACACTATTTGTAATTATTTAACTGGAGCTGCCTACAGCTAACAAGATCCCTAATTTTTTTGTGTGACATCCATTAGGGGCACTCATAAAAAACAGAAATAGTAAATACCATCTGTTGTCTTTACTTCCCTCCCCTCCCCGCCATCAGGTTTTCGTACACATGGATAAGCCTGAGCCTTCTTTTCTCCAGGCTGAGCAGTCCCAGATCTCTCAGCCTTTCCTCATATGAAAGGTGCTCCAAACCCTTAATCATCTAAGCGGCCCTTTGCTGGACTGGCATCAGTATGTCCATGTCTCCCTGTCTCCCTTGTAGTGAGGAGCCCAGACCTAGGCACAGCACTCCAGATGTGTCTCACCAGTGCTGAGTAGAGGGGAGAAGAATCCCCTCTGTTCTGAAGATTATCATTTTACCCATAAAAAGTAAGAAAACATTTTTTAAAAGGAAGTTTGTTTTTTATATCTTTCTCATATCTTTATATTAGTGCATAACATACTATTTTGTAATTCTTGGCAGTTTACTCAAGATGCATTATTAAAGAACTATTATTTAGAAAAATGCTAGTTTCCCTTGGAATTTCTGGAACTAGCTAAGAATTCTCTCTGCATGTTTATCAAGCCCAAATTTCTAGTCACCACAATTTGCTTAGAGTACTTTATCTCCTATGGTATCTGTGTGCTTTACTTGCTGCATACTGTGGCTGGAAAGCTGCCCAGAGGAAA
>NW_009233602.1:1132-26805 GCF_000690835.1 Fulmarus glacialis | reverse complement strand
AAAATTTGACTGGCTATTCTTTGTTTTTTAATGAAATTCAGGAAGAAAAGAATGAGATGGCAACCTAAGTAGAATTAATTCTGCTGATAAAAATTGCTCACAATTTATTTAAATGTCTGGGTTTTTTTCTGCAAAGTAAATGTACTCAGCAAAGCATAAAACAGTGTTTGCAGGTTGCTGCCCTTTTCTGAAACAAAATTTGTTTGTGGGCAGCTTGAACCTGTTGTTTTGTGGACTCTGTATTGCAAAAAGTGTCCTCCTTCTTTCTGATACTCTGCTGTTGACGTAGCAGATCCTGCTATAAATTTGATTCGCAAAGGTGCCGCTGAGTGCAAAAACGTTTCAAAGGGATATTTTTTTCCCAGGCTGCTTTTTGTAGAATGCAGTTTCTATGTGCAGATACTGATTTTTACAAGTCTATTATTTCCTTATTCTCAGCTCTGATTTACATCCAGTATGCTTGCAACTTTTTGCCATCATTGGAAGGTAACCGCAATTTTTTTTCTAAGCAAGCACATTTCATGTAAAAAGCTGTGTGCTGGACTTGCACATTTGAAGGAGATTATTTTGTGCCCCTTTTTATTGCCAACAGAGATTTGAAGTAATAGCAGCCATTGTTAAAGAGAATGGAACATAAAATAAACTTTTATTGCTCTAGAAACAGTCTGTGTTTATTACCTTTCCGTAGTGATACATGAGACTTCTGCACACTTTGGCAACAGATATCTTACAAAATATTTTTTTTTTTTTGCAAATATCAGGCAAGTATATGGCCTTTTGTGCTTATATCTGCAAGAAAATATCATACACAGTTTAAAAACTAAGCAGTTAAGCAGGATTTAACTGTTTAAACCAGCAGTTCTATCCTTTGCAAAAACCAGCGATACTCTTGTCAGCTGTGGTAAAATTTACGGCTAGAGAACAGTGTCAGGAGTCACATCTATTGCTGTTAAGTTTCGTATAAATGAGATCACACCTTCTGATCTCTTCCTAGTGATAGTGCCAGTGCTTAATAGATTGTTCAGAAGCTGTGACAGGGCACAGAATAAGTTTTTAAAGTCACACAAGAAATACTATAATCTCTTACTTTCTGGATAAAAAAAATCATGAAACTGTAGATTGTTCTTAGACACAATTGTGCTGGATGTAGGAGAAATGTTACTCCAGGAAAGGAAGTAAGTATAGTTTTGGTCAGGAGGGACAGAATCTTAGCCCTACCCCTGCACACTTTGGGAATCAGCCTGTTACTACTGAACAGGTATGATGCAGAAAAACTACTCTTAAATTCTGGTCCTCAGAATCAAGTTAAAGCATTGATTGAATACTCATCTTCTTTCCTGCATTGTGTGCTTCAAAACCCAAGGCCTCAAATGATACAAGCTGTCTAAGACCAGTCAAGCAATGTCAAGTATGCTCTTTTTGCTCTCTCTTTGCAAACTTCATACCTTCATTCACTGCCACTGTCACTTCTCACACTTTTTCTTCCTTATGCATTGAGATTCAGATTTTGGAAAATCTGTTGCTTTTGCTGTAATGCCCGTCGTTTCAGTGCTCCAAAGTGGTATTTTACAAACATGTAAGAGACAGTCCTTGTCCCAAAGATTGTACAGTCTAAAAGACAGGAACAAGGAAAACAGTAGTGCATGGGAAGGCAGTAGTGGCAGCAAATACAAGGTGTTGTTGGGTTTCTCTTTCTTTCATTTTCTTTCTTCCTTTATTCTTCCTTTCTTTCTTTGTTTTCTTTGTTTTCTTTGTTTTCTTTCTTTTCTTTGTTTTCTTTCTTTTCTTTCTTTTCTTTCTTTTCTTTCTTTCCTTTCTTTCCTTTCTTTTCTTTCTTTTCTTTTTTTAAGTAGCCAGTACTAAGGAATTGCTAGTACACGTTTAGCTACAAGATCAGGGAGAGGAATATATCATGCATAAAGCAAACTGGTCTTCAAAAGTCTCTTCGTGAACTCCTGCAGCTGCTTTGCTGAGTTTAACCTCCAGCTAGCTTGAAACTGATACTTCCATGGCTTTTGCCAGCTGGGAACAGAGGGCTCATTGCGTGATGCCGGGACTTCAGGTGCCACAGAACATCCTGCATGATCCTGGACACACAGCACAAGAGAAGACATCCCTGTTGGACCCCATTTTTCTCCTACCTCTCTCCCATAGTTATTTACTCAATCCATTTTCTAACTATAGTGTGCAGGCTCTGGGTGGCTACTCCCTGCATTTTCTTTGATCTACCAGTTTATGCTTTTATTTCCTTTTTTGGGTGCTTAATAAAAGGCAGAGGTTTACTTTTTACCAGAGAGAAACTGGAGGAGGGAAATGTGTCAGAAAATATCTGTGTGGCATCAGTCCTTTCCTTGTTATAAATAGCACACATCCTTAGTGAAATAAAGCATTTACACCCTCGGAAGGAAATCTGATCATTCATGGATTAAAAAGGAGACATCTCCTAACCTTCCCAGAAAGTGGCTGATGGAAAAAATAAAAGTTTTGCGGGTGGAGATAAAAGTTCATTCTTAGGTTAGATTCCAAATGCAATGTAAGATCCTGAACCACATTTTGCATTTATCTTTTACAGCTGAGACTATGTTCTTGCTGCTTGTATAAATCTTTAATCATGAAGACCGTAATTTCCTCTTCCACACAGATCTTGTAATTAGTTCCTTTTAGTCCACTGACTTGTGTGTTTAACATTGCATTTTTGTACAACAGTGAGACTCACTGTGGTCTCATTTAAACTGAGACACAAGTCAGGGACAATTCTGGTTAAATCAGTGCAAATATGACAATACAAAACATGGATGAAAAAAGCCCCAGAGTTTTAATGTTGAAAATACACCTTCAGTAGTGTAACCAAATAAGATAAGTGACACTAAAAAAGAGGACCTCATGTTTGTAACAGGGTTACGATTTAGATTTTTCAGAACAGTATATATATATTTACTGTGAGATCATTTCTGCCAGAGAAAGGCAAATTGCAAAAGGTCAGTGAGACAGCAGCTCATGTTCTGTGCTAGCGGGGTGATTATTGCTGCAAACTGTTTAATCTTGTCTGGTTTTTTTATGTGATTTCCTTGTGGTTTATTGCTAGTGAAAGAAAGCCTATGTACATTGGAGAACAGTTTTGATAGAGTCGTCCAAATGCAGCTTTTATGGTTTAACTAGATCAGTTTGGTATTGGGTAAATGGTCAAGACAATTTCAGGTCCTTTTGCCACATTATTTCTCACTTCATATGTGATCTTGGCCTTTACGCTGCTGTGTAATAGCAGGTAAAGATGATATTGATGTCTCATGCTTCCTTGTAGAGGTCGTCAGCACTGAGTCTTAATGGGCTTGCAGACCTTTCCCTCAGCAGAATGGAGGAACAACTCAACCTTCATTTCCTAAAGAAGAGGAAGGAGACACACCATCTTTCACATATATTTAGCAAGCAGACCCAATATGTAGGTAAAGATAATGTGAAAACAGGCTATAAAACTCTAACACAGTGTTATCTTGTGCTTTCTACAGCATAAATTTGTGTAAATCTGAGTTAATCCTCCTACAGTCCCATTAAAGTCAAAGAAGAGATATGCAACAGGCAGAACTTGGTTCCTCTGGCCTCTTCTAGACGTTTATCTTGGGATTAGATGAGCTTCCCTTTGGAGGTAGTCTTTTATCTCCACTGACTGTGAAAAGGACCTAGGATGCCTACCTCACATACACTTCAGCATTTAATTTTTAGGTACCCAAGATATAACACGAGTTTCTTCCACTATTTCTACTGCTGGCATAAAACTGTTGGGTTTTATTGCTTCATCATCATTCTTTGAATATTTGTCATTTTTACGTTGTTGTTATAACCTTTTCTTTCACTAACTAACATATGGAATTCTCCAGTAATGACCTGAATCTAGAGGGAGACATGATAGTAATTGCAATTTGCTGCAATATTTCAGAGGAATATTGTCATTAAAAATTTTGTGTTTAACAGGTTTTACTCAATACTTACACTGTTAATTTCAGTAGTCAGCAAAGGTTTTCTGTGTTCAAATCAAACCTGAAACACTCTCTTGACCTGCTTGCCATTGGAATTCAAGTGAAATTACAGACCACCAATTAAAAAATCATTTAAGTGCACTGGTTTATTTTGCTTTGTGTTTTTTTTGTGTTTTTGCACCCAGCCACAGTCTTTAACACATGTGGTTTTGTAATTGTGATATGCTGGGAAAGTTCAGAGTACTCATTGGCCTTTTAGCTTCTACTTCCACCTGTGTGCTCATACGTCTAGTATTAATAAATTGGACTGTGAGTCACACCAAATAGCTGGCTGGAACTTTGCATTTGTATTTTCTTTGAATTTGCACCATCTATGTCAAATCTTTTCTTCAATTACTAAGATCCAAACCCAAAATATCACAAGAAGTGACAACTACCAGAAACTGTCCTTTTAAACTGACATTTTCTCTTTGACCATATTTCTTTTCTTTCCATGTAAATTGTAAGCTCCTTAGAGCAGGATCCCATGATGTGTTTGTGTACTGGCTAGCATATTGAAGACCTGGTTTTCATGAGGGCCTTTAAACATTCATCTAATAACAGTAATAAATAATCATAACTACTTTCCATATTTAATAGATTATCCTTGATTAACCAAGGGATGTTTATTTGTCTAGTTTTGAAAACAGAAGAGTGCCAATGAGTCACAGGTCAGCATATGTATTTGGAACTTGAGAGACGAGTTTAGATGTATGCTTCAAATCAGAGGGATGAGAGTTATGTGCGCTTGCACAGCATATACTGGATATCTTTTTATTTCTTTCTCTAATCAGGTATGAGACTTCAACCTTCATGTGTATGCTTCTTTGTCGTTTGATTGTCAGCACCAATTATATCCATAAAAATGCAATTTAATCTGTGCCCAAATGACTGTTTCTGCCTACTTCTCTTCCTTATTAGTGTGAAATAATACAATTCTAAGAAAATTGAATTGCTGTTTTGTTTCAATATTCCAGAGTATGTGAGTCCTAAAGCCCAACCACAGAGACTGCATAGACCTTGTTTTAAAACACTAAGATATATATTGGATAAAACAAGTACATGCAGAATTTTATCCCACAGTAGATAAAGTCTCTGGAAAATCAGTTTATATCTGACCCATTTCCTTTTAACCCTGCTTACCTTAGATCTTAATAAAGACAGTTTTCACTACATATGGACTGACCAGTTTCTTAGTCCCTGGGTATTTTGGAGTAAAATTCAGTTTTCCACCAACAGGTTCTTAGAGCGTCTACCTGCTTTTCTGTGGTCCTGAGAAAGTTGCCTTGGCTGAAGACTTTGTTCTTCACAACCCCTCTTCCTACTGTTTGGTTTTAACCCTCTATTCTGGACTCACTTTGTGTAGCAGTGTCATTTGCTGTTTTTTTTCCTCTGTAAATATTCAATAAAACTACTTTTCAGGGGTTTTTTTAGTTCAAAACTAATTATTTGCTCATATTTTTTCACATTTTTTACTAGTGTCTTTATCAAGATTACTGTTGTTGTTAATAATAGTTTGATTACATTAGATAGCACTGCATTTTTCCAAAAAGAATTAATGAAGCCTTGCAGAAACCAAATCAACACCAACTTTGAAAAGATTGTAAAGAGTGTATCTATACATTGAAGTACAGAAGTGTTCTTAAAGTCCAGGGATCATACAATCTCTGTCACGATCACACTTGATTATTGATCTTATGTTGTACATATTCTGTAGTTGTTCATCTTCTCTAGTATCAAAGTACATAGAAAAAACATTTCCACGGAGACATAGGATAAAATGGAAAAGTTTCCATCTAAATGAAAGTTTAAAAAAAAAAAAAAATTAAGTCAGAGCAATATTAGGTATTAGTAAAGGAAACTAAATGATAATGCAAAAGTAGGACACTGAAGAAATTTGAGATCTTACGACATGTACAAACTTGCATTCTGCATATGCACTTTAGGCAGCCAAATTTTTGTCAGTTTATGTAACTCATTCTGTGAGTATAATTCATCCAAAGGCAAAAGTTGTATCAAAAACCCTGAAATACTTTTGACCCATGATTTGCAGCTTCTACTGCTTTCTTCCAGCTTTGACAACACTAGTAGTTACTAATTATATATAAGGAAAAAGTATACACAAATTTACCATCAATATGTAATTTTAGAAATGGATCTTATTTGGAAATCAAATTATTTTAGCTTTCATTGTTGAATATTATTTAAGAAACCAAAACAGGGAAAATAAGTCTGGTCCAAAACTTCAAAGTATTTCACCCCTCCTTTCCCAGTGAACTATATTCTTCATTTACGTAGATCAGTTCAGTTTTGTTTGAGCCTGTTAAAATGTGGAAACTGAAATTCTAATCTTAATTGCCTTTCTGTTGCTGCTTTTCAGATAAGGCTGTAATTTATCCTCCCTTTTTGGAGCTGTGTTAAGCATATCGTGAGAGAGACTGTACTGCTTAGTGGAAAAAGTGCTGCACCAGACTTAGGGAGTTCCTTTTCCCAGCTTTGCCATTCGCCTGAATGAAAAACCTAGACAGTTTTTAACTCTTAAATTAGAACTTCTTTCTCACCTGTCAGTTTTAGTTTTGTCATTTTGATTTGCATAAATCATTTGTCACAATTTAAAAACAGAAGCATAAGGAAACACCTGCCTCGTAGGCACTCTGATTGAGTTACTGTTTCCTCAAGAGTATTCCAGCTTAGCTGCTCATGGTGGATTTTAAGAATGACAATGGTCTCTGTTGTTAAGGACTGACCTAGATGATTAATGAAGAAATATTATTGATATTCTCATCTGCTCACTTTTTGACATCTTTCTTCCTTTAATAAACAACTTATCCCAGCGAGGAGCTCATGAGTGGTCAGATCTGCTTTGTTCTGTACACTAACTGTGTAATGGATACACTTTCCTTTAACCTGTCAGCATGCAGGACTCAAACTTGATTCAGATCTGCCTCATTCTTCAGTAAAACAGGAGTAGCTCCTTTGAAGTCAATGAAATTCTTCTGGTTTCATGTATGGGAAAATGAGAGAAGAATAAGGCCTTTTGTCTTCTTCCAGGGCAGCCATGCTGCTTAATAAATCATCATATCAGCAGCTGTTTTTCACTGGGGAACAGCACAATAATTGATGCCGCTGTCCAGAAATCCACAGAGGTTATCGATCAGGCCAGCCTGTTAACATCTCTGCAAACCTATGGCATAGGACTGGAATAAACAGGACTGGAAGAAATGGGAATGTACTTACAGGGTCATTTGCAAAGTATATTTTACTCCAACATTTCAAAAAGAATTTAATTAAAAATTTGTTTGTATTTTCTACGTTGTTTTTGTAAATATATCTCTTTACTCACAGAGAACACCACAGCCAAAAATAACATTTCTGCTTACAAAGCAGGAGACCTTGTAAACATTTTAATTGCTGTAAAGATTATTCTGTTTACTAATTGTGAAGATTAACAATTTAGTCCTGAATGATTGAGGAACTTGGATCATGAGACATGTCATCTTTTAAAAGCAGCAGCTAGGGAAAATTCCTGACCTCAGAAGTACATAGTTTTCTGATTTGATCATTATTCCACAAGCTTTTCATTTGGAATTATTCTGAACTAGTTTGTAATAAAGTTTATAAATAAAAGTTAAACACAGCATGTAACTTCTCTTGAATCAAAATTATCTAATAGTATAAAGTAATCTCTTGAAGACTAAAGAATATCAAGATTTTTTTTTAATTTCTAAAAAGAGTATCCAAATAACTACCACAACCTAGATTCAATGAAGTATAAAAGATAAGCTTGTCAGTCAAAAGAGAATTTTTGACCACTAAAAAGAAGCTACTGTTTGCCACATGTATAGTTAGTAAAACAAGGTAGTAGACAATAAAGTTTTATTATTGTTATTATTATTATTGGTATATTTAGAAGAGAACAGACATAGTCACGACTTTTTGATATTATGTGGTTTTGTTGGAAAAAGCTGACGTGGCTGCAATGTAAATGAATTTATTCAAAAGAGGACTCCTTCAACAGGAATGGGAAAACTGCATATACTAACTCTATAGTCCTGTATTTAAATTACTTACCTAGAAAGAATGTCTTGTCTGTCAGACTAGGACGTGAACTTGACTCCATGGCCCATATAAATGACTCAGGTGTCAACCTTTTGGTACTTTGGAGGAAAGTAGAATTTTGATTCATTCCTCTCCATCCCAATATTTTTTTAAAAATTCCTTTTGTTCCAAATGCAGCCAGATACAAAAACCGTAATGCTGGTTACAATACTTAACATTCATTTTCTATCTAACCCTAGAAAATGAAACAGAATGTAGCTACTAATGCATAAAATTTATGACCTGAAAATCATTGTCTTCACTTGTGTAATGGAGCAGGAGCTCATAGGTCTTGAGGGAAAGAATGCTCATCATTAAAACTTTATCATTGAACATCCTGGAGAAGAGATTTATCTATTATTTTAAATTATTCTGCTGAAACACAAACCAGAAGATAGTCCTTACTTGATCCTGTCTCCTTATTACTGAGCTGTCTGTGACAATTTATGAAGCAACACCTGCGTTGATAGCTCGCTGTCCTCCCACTTCCTTCCTCTTTTTGGCTGTTTGCTCACCTGTTACTTGGTGTCTGAGCTCTCAGAGAGAAGAGGGTTTATTTTTGTTCATTTTAATGGGACCCTGAATAGGAGACTTTTAAACAGCATTTCCAAGGACTATTAGAAGAAATACAATATTTCTGTTTCTTCTGCAGTAGAAATAAGTGTTATAATTAAGGATTAAAAAAAATCCAGAAAACTCAGCCAAGGAATTCATTTAGTAAAAAAGAAGAAAAGGAGAGTAATCATAAATCCAGTTTTCCTGGTATTTTGATATATAACTTACAGCTGCAAGCAAGAAAACAAATGGAAACAACAGAAATTAGTGGAAAACAACATTTTTGGATGCTACAAGGAAAATAGCAGTTATATTCATTATCTCATGCCTTATCTTGCTAGACCAGTCTGTTATATAAACACATAGTTCTCTGTATCCTCACCGAGTATTGAGTGTTCCAATAGTTTATGTTCTTGCTTGTAGTGGAGCCAACTAGCTTGTTGCAGCTGTTTGTTCAGCAGACCCCAAAGCCTCCCTACCAGAGTCGTTACTAATTCAAACAAGCCACACTCAAAACCAATTACATGTCTGCACCTTGGAACAATGCAGACCTAATTGTAGACCTACATACCTTTTAGGGTGAGTGAAAGAAAAATCTAAACCATGTCAATATGTACTATCCGTGTTCCATATGAAACCCTGTGCTGTTCTTACCGTGTACCCCAGAGGTTGCACCAAGGGGATACGGACTTCTTAACGGGAGAAAGCAGTGCAGCAGGTGAGTTTGAACGGCATGTGATCGGAGCTGCCTCACATACAGCTGCGCTGGGAAAGTGCTCTGGGTGTGCTCCCTGGAGATGCTAAACTCACAAATATTTGGTCTTCTTATGGATCAACAATGAAACTCCTCACAAAATAGTTAATGGCTGAGGTCCCTATTTCTGACAGCTCACATTAAAATTGCAGGCAGCTGGCACAGCTGGCATGGCTGGGCAAAGGGGATAAACTAGATATGGCCTGCCAGAAGAGTGATAAAAGGATTACAGCACTGAAACTGTGTTCGTGTTATAGGGGTACTCAAAAAATACATCTGTAAATAAGAATCAATAATAAGCTTAATTCTAAAGATGGTTTTGTGGTAAAATGCAATAGAAGCATTGGGAAAAAAAAACCAAAAAAGAGTACACTAATTAACAGCAGTATGTGATATATGAATTAATTAGTTTTCTTTACACCTAACTGTTATACCATCCTCTCACTTCTGTTATGTAGCAAAAATAGCATTTTTGGTCATATTATTTGTTGTCCCTTTTCAATGTTCTAAAAAATGAAAAGATAATGGTGTAGTCAGAATGCAATTACTGGCTTATCCATTAGTACATGGATGTTCATCATAGTCAGTGACCACTATTTTTCAGGTTAATATAACTATTTACTTCTATTGTCATTGAATTTGTGAGGAACATACATTGTTACAAGCCAGAAGGCCACCTGAATTTTGGCTGTTTGGAGGACAGTGGTTTATTCTTTTCACTTTTCTTCTGTCTTTGGTTTGGTTGTTCACTTCAACACAAACTCTATGGTAGCATTGTAACATTTTTTACCTCTTGATCTCGTTTTACCTGAAATTCATTTTCTCCCAGTTACTGATAATGCTTTGCGAAGCTTTACAGAAGGATTTTAGGGTATTCCAAAAATGCTTTTATTGGCCTAAAAGTGTGCTTTTGCTATACACAAACTGGCCATAAAAAATCTGCACAAGATTCCTGAAGTTTTCCATCCTGGTTTTTTACCTGGCCCACTGCAAATGAGACACTTTTGAGGATAATACAGAGGTGATTTCTGTAAATAGTATATGTGCTGTTTATATAGATACAAGTTTATAACAATGTTCATGCACTGACAAAATTGCAGACTGGGTTAACTATAGAAGAGCAGTAATTAGAGCATTCTCATCCACAGCAAACTACAAACATAAGTTTGCAAATGACCAAAGGATGAACTCTCTTTAGAAATGCAGAGAAATATTTCACCATCATTTGCTGCTGGTTTCGAGAGAATGCTACCAAGATAGATAAACTTGTCAACCATGTTGAGTTCCTTTGATCTTGTGCCATGGCATAAATGTACAGCTTAGTGATTAACTCTTTCTTCTTATTAGTCATTTTATTACTTTTTCTTTTTTTCTTATTTTTCTTTGTACTTTTCTCTCAAAATTTACTGGAAGTGGGCTTACTGAAATGGTGCTCAGTTCCTGAATGGTTCAAGGATTAAGATCTTGAATTTGGACTAAAGGCAAACCAATGGAGAAAGGACACTCGACCTACAACAGAAAATAAAATGCTGACAGAGGATTGGTCCTATAAGAATTGTTGTTTCTTCATCATTTCTTTGCTGTTCCTCCAGAATGTTTTTCTGATGCACCACGTTAAATCTAATATCCAGTTCTCATTGAATATCTCAATTGTGGATCAATTTTTTCCCAGTGTACTGATCTAGCTCCTTGTAATAAGATTTAGTTTTCTACAAAATTACAGAAGCTTTGTATTCAACAGGATGAAGTGTGAGGTAAAGGAACCTCTGTAAATAAACCTTTTTTTTTTTTTTTTTTGTCTGCATCTGTTTTTTACAAGAGCACTGCTCCATGTTTATATTTTTCACTAAATGCCTGCTAACTTGTAGACTACTTGTCATACGTGGTTTTTCACATTCCATTTTCCAAATCATATTTAATTCAAGCTAGCACAGAACATGGAAACTCAACTGTTCTTGCCAGTTTTTCCTTCAGCAATGGTCTAGACACTTAAAGGAAACAAAAGCTCTTCCAAATTTGTATTTGCTGGTATGGGAAATAGGATGATGGTGAGAGATGATGTGGAATACAAAACTGATACATAACAAATATAAAAAATATCTATTGTATCACCACAGACAAAAAGAAATCCTCATTTATCTTAATTTTTGTAGTTACATGTTCTTCTATGAAATATTTGATTTGTCGGGCCATTTAAATAAGTCATTGTTTTATCACTGACACAAACTATGTGGCTGTGTTTTTAAAAATTAAAGGGTTGAATTTAGACAAACTGTTAAAAGGTTTTCATTTGATGAGTCAAATCAAATGTAATTCAGAAGAATATATTAGTTCAGTCTGATTTAACCCTCTTAAAATGGCAACTTAAACTTGATGGTTTTAATAGGCAATCTTAGTGTTTTAAAAGTATCACCAACACTCTAGTGGATATCATTGTTTCTTTCAATGGCTTCTGAAGTCATCTGAATCACAAATAATGTCATTGTCTGGGAAATGACAGAATGATATGTTAACTTCTCCCAGCAGTAAGAAAACAGAGCATATTTAAGAGGTGAGAAAGTGGGGAAAAGAAGCCAGAGTAGAAGGAAGAAAGGGCAAAATAAGGATAAGAGAATACGAGAAGAGAGTCTGAGTTGAAGGAGATAAATTTCATCGTACCTCTCAGCTTCTTCTTTGGATTGTATGCAGTATTTTTTCAGCAGGTTTGTACTAGAGAAAGACTAATTTTGGTATGTCTCATAGAAATAGCTCCATCTTCATGGTGGTTAGTTTGTAACATAAATTGAAACCCAGAGGTATAAGAAGACTCTTCTGCAGAGTGCTCAATTCCCACTGATAATAATAAGAAATAAGAAACTTCAGCATGAAAGAAGTGGCCAGGATCCTGAAGGATCCGTCCCAGAAACCCGATGTAAATCCACTTGCCCCATTTCATAAGGCTACATCATAAACCTTTAAATAGACTACTCACAAATTAACATATTTATAATTAATTAGGGGACTATCTCCATCCTTATTCCTTTTGGAAGGACATGTGTTTTGTCCCATCCTCTCCTTGCTTGTATACCAGAACTGTAAATAGCCATCTGCTGAGTGAAGTATCATCTGTATTCAGTGCAAGAATAAACCAATGTTATCATTTGCCTTTGCATGAACAAGAACTACTATCACATTATGGACCATGTGCTAGCCCCATGCATTAATACTTTGCGACCTCAATCTGCAGAGAAAAGAGCAAGCAGATTTTGGGGCCGGTGTGAAATGAGGAACAAGGGAAGCTAAGTAATAAAATCTGCCTTATGAAGACAGAAAGGGGACCCTTATTGTGGGTAAAACTGTGAAGAACAGTGCTTATGTGGAGTTGTGTAAAAGGTAGAGTTATTAATGTTGGTGTCTCAGTTTTACTTCATAGTACTAATGGAAATGTCTTCATAACACTAAAATACATGAAACTTTAGGTTTAAAATGTGTGTGTATATATATATACATATACCTATATGTCTATACATATATATAATAGGCAGGCCTTTGCAGATGAATGTGTTGTGTATCCTTGTTCCCCAATTCTGTTATTTACTGAGATATCTTCAACCCTTTCACCACAAATGTATGCATCCCCTTTTCAGACATATAAAACAGGAGAACACACTTGGGGGAAAGAGGAATTTCTTCAGGCTCCCCTAATGTTTCACAGATTGGATTTCTGTGGCTTTTTCCTAACTTCATTTTCTGGGAAACAAGGTACCAAGTAAATGGGATGTTTTAACTCTGAGTTTATCTGACAAAAATCTAACCTGCGTGGCAAATTGTTAATGTCTAATAGGAGTTTGTTCCAAGCTGTTTTATGTCAGTTCTACTATACTGGGGCAGGAGGGGCAATGTGACATTAATATTGCAGTGGTTTAGGTCCCCTCCTTGCACGGGATCAGATTAAGTTCACTGCATAATTCATGGTTGTATGTTCAATGATTGCCATTTAAGAGTGGATCTTTTGGTTCACCTCCACCTCAGTTTGTTATAACAAACAAGTCATATTTGCTTTTGAATTGCAAGGGAAAATTGGATGAAGAGGAATGCAAAAATGCTTTCTGGGGACCTTTTATTCTTTAAAAGGAAACTTGAAATCAGAGTTTTGATTGCTCGAGTGCTGTTCACCATTTAATCTATCTTGATAGAGTAGTAATTTAAGAGTTCTCAACATCTTGCTTCAGACACTTAACAACTTTTAGTATTTGGGTCCCAGCTGAACATTTTAACTCATGCAAAGGGTACATGAAAACAGTGACCTACCTCTGAAAACATCTTTTTAAATCAGAAAAATGTGCACTGTATGACTGGAAGGAGAATTTTGTAAGTATCAAAATGGGAATTACGAATCAAAGCCCACAGTCTCCTGTTTCCTCTAAATGAACAAGCAATTGCACACGACAGGATGTACATCAGCTGGCCAGTGTTTGTAAAATTTGGGTGCAGTGTTGTGCCCTAATGTAACAAATAGTGTGCGTATATTGGATGATAAATACAGTCCATGGACTTACTAAACTTATAAAGTATTTTATTGGAGAGGAAAAAAACTACACGTAAATTTAAGAAACAATGTTTAAAGAATTGCTTTAGAAATAAGCAAATTTATTCTCTAGGGAGCACTGCTGAGGAAAATTGCAAAGTTACTTCCATGTATAGTAAAACCTTATGCACGTGTCTGTTCCCTACTCCCTCTAAACCAGCAGTGCTTCAAGTTACTTATCCAGCTTTCCCCTCCTGTTCTGTTCTGCCTCTTACCAGTTATTGAGAAAAAAGCACTGTTAATGCAGATTTTTAAATGTAGATCTCAGCTCTACATAAAAAAGGTGAGAAATAACCAGGAGGGTTAGACTAGATGATCTCAAGAGGTCTCTTCCAACCTGAATGATTCTGTGATTCTCTAACAAATTCAAACATTCTCCTTGCTTGGAGGTGGGATACATCTCCACAGTCTGTTGAGCTGTAGGAATGAACATCTAATTCACCATCACCTTCCTTGTTCCCACAAACACTCACCACTATGCTTTATGGTTTAAAAATGGGCAGTCTCCACCCAGTTCTTAATCTAACAAGGTGTTAATAACTAATAACGTAAAAAATAGGATTATTAAAGGATTATTAGTATTCAGATAAACAGTAGTTTCAACTGTTGATTTCAATTATTGATTTAGAAACGGATGCAGGAAAAGTAATTGACCTGCAGAAGTCAGGACCATGGATATTATTCTGTTTCCTTTCTTGCATAAATTTTTCAGTACTTGACTTTACCCTTCAACATTTAACAAAATTATTCTCAGGAGAAAAGGTAAATTTGAGATTATTATTTTACATGTGGACCAAGCTACAGTTGATTGCATTTAGTCATCTTTGAGTATACTTTCTCTTCAGATGTAAATAGCTGATGGCTTTGGTGTGGATTTGACACAGTTGCTATAAGGGATTCTAATCGACAGATCTTCTACCTCTCTATCGCCTTATACATGTTGATATTCTATTATCCTATTTCCTTCATATAGTAGGCATGTATTCTTAAGTGTATTATCTTCAGATTCTGTGAACTCTTTGGAAACCTAATATGGCCCCAGCTGCAAAGATACTACCTATCAAAAATCTGCTTTTCATAATAATTGCAGAGAAGGAAACTGATTAAAAAAAAAAAAAAAAAGCATTAATGTTAGTTATGTAGAAATGACGTTCATTACATAGCTTTCATCAGTTAATGGTATTACTAACTGTAACTACACATGAAAAAATTATGATAATTATACATATAAAAGAGGTGTTATAACGAGTGAATCTATAAGCATATCCTTTACAACCTAAGATTCTTCTAGTTTATTCTAGTGCAATATAGAAAATATGTCACTAACTACTGCTTTGAGCCTAGTTCACCTGGAAGAGGAATATATGGTCAGTTTATATATTCCAAACTTATTGGTTGTCACCGGTGTAGCTCCATGTACTTGAAATTTTAATGGTATATGTATCATAGAAAGAGATTATATTTCTATCACATAAAAAATTAGGAAGCTGCATCCAACAATGTGTCCAAAATGTTAACATTTTGTAGGCACTGAAATATGAAGAAATTCCAGACTTCAAGGCACGCAGTCAATCCTCCTTCTCCCTACTGCGAAGGCTGCAGGCGTTCAGATTTGAAGTCTCTGGTTCTGTGTTTATTTCCTCACAAGCTCTATCATCTTCCATGGTCACAAAATGGCAAAAAATGTCACTTATTTTGCAGTCTAGTGCCCCCAAATATGTGAAGGTTATTCATTTTTAACTTAATTTTAGCTTCCAGAGAAAGACAGAAAATCTGTAACATATTCTGATTGATGGAGCTGGCATGAATTCAGATTAAGTCCAGTGAAATCAGTGAAGTTCCTGTGAATTTTCAACATAGAAAGCCTTCAGAGAAGATCCTCATAGAAATCAGCAGAGATACATGACTTTGTATCAGATGAAGATCTAGTCTAGCGTCTGCTTGTGCAACAGGACAGTTAAAAAACTGGTTGCATAAATATATGTAATATAGAGAGATATACGTGTAATGTTAGACACTCAGCAGCACATTCCTATTATTGCTGGAATAACAAAATCCACAGTGGGGAATTCTGTCTAAATAAATAGTCAGTCAGTTGTTGAATACAAGCCAGTTAGCAGATTGACTACAAAGATGCCATCAATTTGAATCAAGAGGATGCTTTTACAAGTTGCAAATATCTTCTGACTTTTCTCTGACTCATTAAAGCTTTTATGAATCTTGCCAGACGTTTAAGGCCTCAGGGAAAGTCAAATGTACATGGAAAGATGACAAAAGAAAAATGGGTAGATAGAAATACTAAGAATTATGCTGCATTTTTGGTTCTAACGTAACATGCTTGCTCTGGAATTGGCCTTTTCTTTCTTTGGGTATATAGTTTCTTATAGTACTTTCGTTCTTTTATAAAATAGAGCCCTGAATTTTCTGACATTCAAAAAACTTCTGGTTAGCCGTAATACTTTTGAGTTGGCATTTTAGCTGCAAATTATAGGTCATTTTATACACTCTGTGGGTCTGTTTTGGCCACTGTTGAAGTGGAAGCATTATAAACACAGACTGGAAATTTGGTAATCTTGGTTTTTTTTCAGCATGTCCAAGAATATTTATTAAACATTATCACTTAAGAAACTGATGTAAACATGCTTTATCACAGAATTGTACTGAAAATCCTTTGAAAGTATATGTAATTGCTAAGTTTACTATGTATTTCTACAGCAGCCCTACAGTAGCAATCCTGTACGCAATGCAATAGTCAACTTTTCAACAGTACATTTAATTCTGCTGCTGCCATAAAGCATAAAACATTCCTACTAAGCTTGAAATGCAAAATCAGTTGGCAGTTCTGGGCCTATGTTAGGAATAGTGGTCTCCTGATTTTTGTAGACAGACTGTATTTGCAAATCAATTATCTTAACAATGTTGCCACAACAGAGGGGTATATACCCTAGGCTCCCAGAAATGTGGGTGGTAATACAGCCTGCAGCCTGGAATAACACAGGGAAGCTGCTTGATGCCAGGGAGATAGGCTCATGCTAAGGCTGTGGCAATGAATCTCCCTTCCTACAGTTCAAGAGCAGAGAGCCAAAACACTCTGGCTCCAGACTGCAGTAGAATTCAACATTTCCTCTTAAATGATCCATAAAGAGCCAGGAAAATTCTCGCCAGCACAAGCCAAAAAAATTGGATGACTTAAAGGATAAAGCAAAAGAGGTTCTGTGGTGGTATAGTGGATATTAATACTTACATGCTAGGGACAGTTTTGAATTTACTACAGTAGCTTGATTACTTTCCATCTCAGCTAAATCCAGTCAGAAATGTAATAAAATCTTGTAGTCAAAGAAAAGTGGTTTAATATCACATGTCTGTTGCAGCTGACAAAAACCTACGTTAGAGCAGCTCCTTCCAGTGATGAGGAACGGGATTAGGCACTAGTAGAAAATGTGTCCCTAAAGACCATCTAGAAGACCACAGCTCTGTAGCGATGAATGTTTAATTCCAACAAGATATATTACAGTAAATAATTAACGCTTAACAATACAAGGTGATAGAAATCTAATAATTACACTGCATTTCTTAGTAGCTTTTCCCCTTATGCCAAACATTTCTGAAGTCCAACATGGGCCGTACTGAACACACACGTCAAATATCAAACAACCTTCAATCTCCTTTTTGCATAGGAAGTTTTCTGTTAGATTTTTCTGTGCTTCTTTCTATATCCCTCTCTAATCTGGCCTTCTGACATAATTCTATTTACTAAAAAAGATATTTTAAGTAAACCACTCAATATTATGGACAACATGGGGTAGAAAATAGGGAACTAAAGTGAAACGATGGGCTACTTCAGTCATCCTAACCAATCAGTACAGAAACAGAAGGCAATTGCTCATATAATTTGATTCATATGTACAGCACTCTCAAAAAAAACGAACTAAAAGTATTAGAACTGAATACTGGATAATTAATCTTTCAACTATTGGAAAATCTTGGCATAATAACGATTGGAACTATTAAAAGCAAAACCTTTGATTGTTGAGAAAAAAAATGAAAAGGTCATATGGTAAAAATAGCTACACAGACAGACTGGGAGAGACATAATTATAGTCCCACTATTGTCTGTGTGTGAATACTTTATGACATTAATTAGTGAACATATGTAAATGTATTTTTATGACTAATTTAATTGAGTGCATTAAAAACAAACCCACTATGCAGAATTTATGTGCTATTTTTGGCCTGAAATCTTATCTAAGGCAGTTTTTAAAAGTTTTATTTATTTACTTACTTATTTTGGGGGTTAAATTATTGCAAAGTTTTTCAACTTCAAAGTTGCTTTAACAAGTACTCCTTTGCCTTTGGAATCAGTCTTCTCATCAGCTACTGCTTGTCAAATTGAATATATGAATTCCTTTTCTGGTTTCTCCTCTCCCTACATTCCCTCACTCTAATACACCTGGGTGGGATTTTAAGTTGTAATGCTAAATGAAACAGAGTTTCCAGTTCTGGAAGTGCAAAGACTACAATAGTTTTATGCCCCTTCTGTCCCTTTCTGTTTCAGGGCTATTTCCAGAGGAAACAGTAACTCCAGCTTCAATTTAAGCAGCGCTGAGGGCTTGTTTGCAAGGTAGCAGTCTCCTTAGGCTTTCCATATTACAGTCACTCCTGCACTGGTGGCAGAGCAGTTTTTTTGACAATACGGTCACAGCATCCGGGTTTCCCCTAACCTGCCCTGTTCGTTCTTCCTGAGAGGATGGAGATGCTTTCATTCCTCAGCTTCTGATGCTTTTTCCTAGACTAAAATTGTAATTACTTTATGTCGGGATATTTTTTACTACACCAATGTATTTTGCATCACATGAAGGGGCCATTGGGCATGATGCAGATAAAAAAATAGCAGTAAGGAAATGTCTCATTCCTACAGAGGTGGACCAGATTTTGAGGCTCTACTTAGATTTGTTTCAGGTTTATTTTGACTGTGGGGTTTTCCAGTTAGAAATTGTGTTAGAAGGATGCCAAAATAGCTCTATTGCTTTAGTCATTTTTGTGACCAGAGGCAGCTTGTTTTTTCCTATTTTTACAGTTTTATATCAGATGGTTTTGGAGCCATTCAAATTCCACACCCCCAGCCCCCCTGTCTCCTCCAGCCCTGGCCCCCTTACGCCCCGTGCAGTGAGGTTGCCTTTGCCTAGTGATAACTTCAACTGCTCCCTGTGAGTCAAATATTTATTTGGGATGGAAAAGAATAGGGTATCCCCAGCTTTACTGGAGCTAAATTCAACTTCTGATCACAGCAAAGGAATTTCTAAAAGAAAGTCTGGGGAAATCTATGTAGCCTGATAGCTGTTTACACACATAATGAACTCTCTTCCTTTGCTGATCACTCATGCAAGCATCTTATCAAGTGCTGTACTCTTATCAAATTTTAAGGGTGCTTGTCTAAACAAATTGGTAAAGAAAGAATTTGCTGTGGGACAGGCTCCTCTTCAGGAGTCCAGGGAATCATTGTTTTTTTAACAGGGGTGAATGCGAGGAAAACTTTTTAGGCTGAAGCAGATGTCAAAACTGTCTGACAACTGCCCTGCATGTTTCCAAAATTACACATGTTACTGATGTGGTATGAATAGGTTTCAGTTGCATAAAACATCAGAAAAAATTGTGTGAGAGCTAATTTGGAGAACAAAATGGATTTTTTTCTCTAAAGTTTGATGTTATTTTGTTGTTTCATTGTACAACTGTGTGATGTTTACGTATGCATCTACACACTGTAATATTGTTTAATTTTTTTTTTTTTTTGCTAAATACATTTGGCTGAATACTGAAGGAGTACACTTTGGTGTTTACAATTTAATGCTTACTGTGATCTGTATTTTCACTTTATTTACCATTCTGTGCATTTGGGTAATCTTTATTAAGCAAAAGAACATTCCGAATACCCCAAAAATTTCATACCTAGCACATGAAAAACTAATTTACCTTAAAATGCCATCCATGTAGGTGCTGCTACTTTTTATTTCTCTTATGGGAACAGTTTCAAGTTGGAGTCCTTTTGCTCTTCATGCTTACAAAAATGTGTATTCTCTGTCACATAGACTGCATTCAAATATATATGAAAGACAAATCTATAAATCATTATTTTACATATAAGAAATTGAGGCAGAAAGGAATTAAGACACTTTAACAGCACAGAAGGATTAAGGATAACTTGCCCTTTGATGGAAGCATAGTGAAGAAATGGTGAGAGGAACCCTAAAACCAGTCAGAAAAGTGAACTTCTCCAGTTTCTACTTTCTCAAAGCCAATTCAGGTTTTCCACTCTTCCTCCCATTCCTTTTAAAAAGCAGATGTGAATCAGCAGAGATAGTTGAGTTACCATGAAGTTCTGTAAGTACTGTAATCTACAATAACCTACCAACAATTTTGGGATTGCAAAAATCTTTTATTCTTCTAGAATAACCACACCAAAAAAAGGATATCTGTGATTTTTTTTTTTTTTTTCCCCCTCTTTCACTTGAGCTGATTGACACAAAAGATTCTGGTTTATAAAAGGTTTGTCATCAAAAAGACACACAAAGCCCAAAATCTGAACAGTCCCTTATTTTGAAACAAAGACACTAATATTTAGCATAGTAAGCACTTTTGTACTAGCAACATTTTATGAAAAATGAGCTAGTCCTGAAGAAATGTTCCTGCATGCTAGTTTTGGCAATAAGCACATATACTTCATCTCATTTGAAGGTTATTTTGGTTTCTGAAATGGAATTCCTAGATTTATTGCAAAATAATCTGGAACAAATCTTTATAATACTATGACAAGGTAATTTTTAACAAAACAAAATGTTACTTTACTATTCATTCATTGCTACGTATGAAGCTTCTGTCTGTCTCTTAAAGCTGTTCTAAGAACAAACAGCTTCTAGACAAATCCTTCTGTTGACTTCTGATTTCCTAATAATGTACATTTTAAAGCACTGTTTATGTCAGAATCCAAGGGACTGATTCTCCACTTAGTTACACTAACGTAAAACATACTTTTGAAAGATTCTATAATTGTCTTTGGTAATAATGTTGGATTTTTTGTTCTGGAAAAGATTTGATTCTTGGAAATTTTTTCCTTGATCCAAGAAAGACTTTTAAAAAATGTTTTAAAATTCTAAAATCTGGTTGATTTTTCACTTGTAATAGATATTTCTATTATACTGTATTCTAATAGATTTCACCTTCATAGCCAATAGGTATCAGAGAAAAAATAGTGAAGTTTTTTGGTGGACTTTACAGGGGTCCTAGCACTTGAGGATTGCAGAAGGCCCTGCTGCAAAGATTGCCCAGCTTTGTTTTAGGGATTTGGAACCACAGGTATTATTTAACCTTTACACCCAATGTGCATCCTACTGTGTTACAAATATCATCACAGAAGTTTTCTGTGGGATTCCTGTTCCCAGGAAGAGCTAGTACTGTTCAGTGTCTGATTTGGATTCAGAGGGATAAGTACTATCGTCCCCAAATGTAGATGCCCATAGTCAGCTTTGTTATATGCAAACTAAATACAGTTTCCCAGCAAACTGATAGCTTGACTTCTTCTTCAGCCACCTACTGAAACCAGATTATTGCAGACAGCGTGTTTAACTAATTTCCTGCCAGTTTGAGTTTAATTGTCTTAACTATCATTTCCTGTGATGCAGTGTTATTGTAATACGTCCACCTAGTTAACAAGGATGATGTGAAACATGTTTTTTTGTATTTTCAGTGGGTGTGCTACTGAAAAATAACCGGAACACATATTGTAGCAGGTGTGTTAGTCTTGGCTATTCTTCCAAGCTGGATTTCCTGGTGCCTTTTGCTGTTCCCACATCTCATCTCATCTTCTATCCTGGATGTGCAGTGTAAGAAAGGGCAATCCTTTCAGGGAGGAGTATGGCTGTATTGACCTTTAGAAAGCTTAGTGGATGAAAAAGGACATACAAAATTGAACAAGATGGATTTATAGTGTTTCTGGCAGTACAGGTTAAACAAATACTGAACAAACTCAAAACAGAGCTGTCCAAACTGCACAGTTTAACACTTCAGCCCCGTAGAATGACTCATGGGAGACTGGTAGAGGGGTATTTACTTATTCTGGTTTGAACTATGAATCAGGCCAAGCGATACTGAAGATTGAAAGGCTGGCTAAGTGTGCTTGTAATGAGCCTCCCTTTGCAAGTGCAGGTCAGGCTCCATGCTTTGACACTGACATTCAGCCTGTCAGATGTAACCATTTCACATCATTAGTTGACAACATTGCCTTCAGCAAAACAGAGGTACAGGAAAAAGAGTAGGGACATCTCCAAGTCTTTGCTTTTGGTTTAAAAAGGTATCTCTGTACTTAGGCAGGGCAAGGAGACTGTATTTAGTTGTGTGTTTGAACTAGAATTTAAAATATGAGTTTGGGTCAAAATAAGTATAATAGTGGGTTTGTGCTCTAGGAAGTTAATATTTTGTGAATTATCAACCCAAAATCTACTTATAAAATCAGATATACCTCAAAACAAACTTGTCAGAACATTTCTAACATACTTGGCAATGTTAACCTAAATTTGGACTCAGGCATTTTTCAGGTTTGGATACAACTTCAAATCGTGACCATGAATTTGTTTAAGATCCTGGGATTTCAGTACAAACCCCACCGAAAATGTGCATGCCCTTACATTGCATCTTAGGTTCTAATCTGGAATCATTTAGAAGTTCTTGTGGGCCTTTTAGTCCCAAAGAGTGTCTATAAACAGTAAGTACTATTCAGAATGGAATTTTACAACACCGGAGAGCAAAAGTTTAGGGACTGAGGAATCCTTTCACTTGTGAACCTTGTAGGGTAATTTTAGGCAGCAGAATATAGCTTCCCAAATGGAAAATTAGTCACAATACTTGAAGAATGGCTTTATCATTGAATAATATTCATAGATTTTTACTGCACTTGAGAGGAGGCTTTATTATTGTCCCAGAAAGATAAAGCAAATGAAGTTCCCTAATGTAACAGAAATCTGGAATCTCACACATCCTTGCAGATGTGAGCTCTCAGGAATAGAGGAGAAAACAAATAAATTTTGGCTAAATAAATAAGTGGATACAATATACAAGCGCAAACAGACCATTTCCTAATAATGAAAAGCTTCAGGGCATGAAACTCTTGCTTTTATTACTCTAGATCCCAGAAGGACAAAAGCGTTTACATATTATTGTGCTGATGTTATCAACTTAATCACATGTGCTTACCCTGTTGTGCCAATGACAAACATATCTGAAGGTCAAAAGCAGAATTTCTTACAGAAGAGCCACATTAGTGTTTGGACTTTCCTTTGTTCTGTTTCATCCCCTTGGCAAACTGTAATTTTATCTCCCGTGGTAGGAAGCATCCCTGGGTTTTGTCACAATTTCAATTTCAGTCATACAAACACACTGAAGTATGCATATTGTGTACATTCATATTTGTGATCCTTGGCTTTGAGCTGTGAGTTGAATAGACCTGTGGGAGAGGTGGTATGTTAGCAAGTGCCGAACCCAAGAGAGCCTCTGAGAGACGTTGCATCTGAGAGAGACATCCAAGTCACATTTCTACTCCACCTTTCTTCAGAATGGGTAAGGATGATAATGTAGTAATAATGCATCCATCTGCACTGTTTAATAATCAGGGAGTCCAGCAGGGAGAGCAGACAGAGTAGTCCAGATATTCCTGCAGCCCTCTTACTCTCTACTTAAAATAGAAGAGAAACATGCAAATTGTTAATTTCTGGAAAGCCCTGGGTCGTTGTCCTGGAAATCTGTCAAAGAATAGTGGCATTTTAGTGTTTTCAGAAATATTTTATTTGGTTTGCAGTTTTTCAGATCTTCAAACAAATTTGGTTTGGTTTTATATAGTGGCAGATTCTTATTTAGTTGCCCATTACCCAATAGCTGGAGTTCTATCATTTACCTTAGGGGTACACTGTGAAATTGTTTTAATAAAGAAGATTAAATGGTTAGGTTAGTGGCATATTGCTCATTGATTCTCTGTCCACTCTTGTTTTTTGCCGTGTTATTGTAGTATATGCCACAAAGGAGTTGTTTATTATTTTCAGTTTCCCATTTATTAACAATAAGTTTGATCTAAGCAATTCTACGGTCAACTAATTTTCTAAGGTTTGTTCTCTTTTCATGTCAGGTAGGTTATAAGAATGGTTAAGCTTTTGTATTGTTTTCCTTTATTTTCAAGAGGACATGAGTTACAGACATTCAGTTACCTAAAAGAAATAAAATAAGTACTTCTGACCTTGCTGGAGAGATTTAGATAAGGTTGTTAAATTTCTTTTTAACACTCTTAAAAACCTGGAGTTTCTTGCTGGAACCTCCAGCAAATAAAGTACATAGCAAAGGATAATCAGCAAACCAACTGACTGAGATTTATATCCTACTAAAGATTGATGCTTTCATGGTAACACCTGAGCATTTTGTTGACAATCTTCTAGTCCTGCATTCATTTCCAAAGCCTTTGGTCAGCCTTTAAAACTAAATCCAATGAAAAATTGCACAGTCAGGTATAATCTTTTGGACAGAGCGTATCTGACGAGGCAGTTCAATAATGGATTATTGGATAAGTCTATAATTAAATGCTGGCCTTCAAAAAATTGTCTTTCTTGTTTTTATGCTTCAAGCACTCTGAAACAGAACCCAGCAATGAGTAACACATAAATCTCATAATATACTTGTAATCCTGCTGGGGTAACCTTATCTGCTGCTGTATTAAAGACAGAATATTCTCTGCTTATAGGGCCTTAATATAAACGTGTATAATAAGTTTTAAATGGCAATCAAGTCCTTTCTCCCAGCTGGTTATGGTTGTACTTCAAGAATTATGAATCCTTTCTATCAAAATTCTTCAATGTAACATTTTTGCTGATTTAGCAGTATTCAGCTATTGCAGCATTATTGGCTGCATTGTAATTTATGAATCCATCGCTGTCTGAATCACATGGGAATGTGCAATGCATCAGCAGTGGATATTAATGGAAGGAAAGCAGCAGGCGGAGGCCAGGCCAATGTTATAATTAGAGTTCTGGCTTTGGATTCAAAATCTAGATAATATTCCCAGTTCTGTTAAAAACTTCCTATGCAGTCTTGAGCATACCACCTAATGTGGGGTTTAGCTCATCAGGTCTTAGCAGACAAAAAGTTGTCTAAGCCACTTAATTAGACTCTTTATATCGTAGGAAAAGAGCCGCATTTTCTGGAGACAATCCATCTCACCTAATTTAGATCCCTCATTCTGTCTTCCAGTTAATAGGTTTTTTGAGGGTTACCTCTTGTCCCAGATTTTGTCACCTGAGTAAAATTAAAACTCAGCAGTGGCAAAAATAACTTTGAAATTTCACAGCTTGTCAGCAGACATTCTCAAAATGGATTTGCTGATCTTTTTCTTTTTTTTTTTTTTTTTATCCTGCCACTACACCTACAAGGAACATCTGCATTCAGATCACAGCAGAATTTGTGGGGAGGATAAGCAGGACACCATCTCTAGGTATTACTTTGGAGAGAGGACCACCTGGTCACACCAACTGTTGCTCAGCATGTTGAGGTGAGAGCCATTTCGTTTATTCTCCTTCCTTCCTTCATGAGAAATGGTAGTCCCAAAGTGGGGAAATAGAGGTGGGGTGAGGGGGAAGAGTGTATAGACTTTAACTCA
>NW_009233602.1:0-1099 GCF_000690835.1 Fulmarus glacialis | reverse complement strand
CGTTGCTTCGTGTTTTGCAGCTCAGCTCCTCTCAGCTTCTTTCAGCCACTCCCACAAGTTTGGCAGTGGTGGTGATGAGCGGCAGAGAAAAGCAGTGAAGAGAAGTAGGATGGTGGCTGAAATAACTCATGGAGGCTCCATATAGATTCTACACTTGCTTGCATGTTTCATTTCCATTAATTTCAGTTAAGGTGGATATTGGATTGAACATGTTGACTCACATTTTGTCTTCTTTCTTTTCAAAATGGTTACTTTATTTTAATTGACAAAAAAAAAAATCTTTTACTTTTTTAATGACTGCTGCTCAAATATTATGAGTGAACCCAACAACAGCTACAGTAGGATATTTATGTTAGAGATAAAAGTAACGTGATCTTGCCACAAGGTTAGTTTGAACAAGGTTGTAGAAGGTGAGCTACTAGGATTTCAGCCTAAAATTTCAATTCTGGAAAAACAAAGACATTATGACTCGGAACAAAAATCCTCAAATCCTTAAATTCCCTTAAAAAATCCAAAAATCCAGAAAACAATTTGAACTAAAATCACAGAAATGTTTCATTTTAAATGTGATATTTTTCTTACATCCTTCAGGCTTTTATTTGTTGTATCTGTAAATTTCAGATACATTTATTATGATACTAATTTTTAACAATACAGAATATGTAATTGAGTTAACCATATTCTCTTTCATTGTCAAACCTTTGTCATTGACAGTAGCATATTCTTACAAAGTATTCTTATCACGATTGAAAAATACTCTTATGTATTTTCAACCAATTTTAATTAGTTGCCCTAAACTAAGAAAATCATCCTACAGGCAAGGCTTTGCATGGACACTTTGGAGATTGGTATTCAATTTGAAAACAGCATTAATGGCTCTTCTGTGGTCTTTGGGAAAATTATTTATTTATCCTGTGTTTTAGTTCCTCTTCTTTAAAATAAGACTTTTGTTAATCAGTGGATATTCAAGTATGTTAGTTAGATGCTCAAACTAAATAGTTTGAATCCCCGCCCGGCCTCCCTCACCTCAACCTTCCCAGTTCCCCCTACACAACAGGTACGGGGCTTTCGAGCTTGAGGGCCAGACAAACGAGGAGGT
>NW_009233601.1:0-2937 GCF_000690835.1 Fulmarus glacialis | reverse complement strand
AGATACGAGTTATCTTTTGTGACAGCAGGGGCCCTGGCCAGGACTCCCTCGCAGCGGGTTTGTTCCTTTAGCTCTTCACTGACTTTAGGTTTGACTCCAGTGACCTCGTTTGTTCTGGCCTTAATAAGAGGAGAACTGGGCTCTGAATTTGGGTCCCCGACGCAAAGCCCGAGGAAGTAATTTGCCACAGTGCTGCAAAGTACTAGCAGAAGTAATTCAAACAAAAGCAAGATAAATGAGAAGTATATCCTATGATGCGAGCCCTTTATCATGTTGAACGGTGTGAAACCCAGCTAACGTGCCCTGTCCCACCCCTCCTGCCCTATCCTGATGAGTATTAAAAATACTATATTAAAAATAGGCATTGAGGCCTCTGGGAACAAAACGGAAGGGTGAATGTGGTTTTCAGTAGCTGTGACACAGGTACATTTTTTTTCCCTGCTCTTTACACAGCCAAGACCTGTAAGAGTGAAGCCGAGTGATACCAGCACGAGGACGCTGAGGAGGAGGAGGATGTTCCTGCAGCCGCGGGGCCGGTTCAGCTCGCAGAAGGTCCTGTCTGCGTCAGCCTTTCGTTGCGGCAGCGCAGAATCCCCTTTCCCTGGGACTGTAGGTTCCCCGTCCGCCAGAAACAGCAAGCCGTTGTCCCGGCTGTGACACGTGCATGTGCATGGTGACTTGTAGAGCAAACCCCTTGCCGAGGAGGCCTGAACCCCAAAGGTGTTTAAGCCCCTTTCCTTTACAACTTTGCCCACTCGCTCTCCAAATCTGATGGAAACCAAAACAGAGAACAGCCACGGTATGACAGAAACAGGGAATTTTTTGTGGATCAGGCCCCTGGTGCCTTCACTTCCCCAAAGCAAAGCACCCCTTGGGCTGAAACCCTTGGGGCGTGTTGGGATCTCCCTAGCAGATTTTTTTTTTTTTTTTTTTTTTATTCCTTCATAAATGTCTGGGCCTGTTGAAAAGTAAAATCAGCGAGTCCCCGAGAAGCACTGAGCGAGCAGGTTAAACCGCCCAAAGCCTCGATGCGAGGCAGTCCTCGTCCTCTGCGGAGGAAAATCAACAATAACCCTGGCAGAGATAGGAGGGACCGAGTTTAAGCAAGGTCCTGCTCTCGCTGCACAGGAGGGAGAAATCTTTGTTTCCCTCGCCCTTTGTCCGTCTTTTCTGTTTAAGCTAGAGATTCCTTGGGCCTGGGGCTCTCACCACTGGGCAGCAGAGTCCTGCTTTCAGCTGTGATCCTTCTGATTATTTATTTGTGTTACTTTGCAGCTCGTTAGGAGAAATTAAGCCAAGGAAAGCACACAGGGGATGGAAGGAAAAGAGTCCAGCCCAGGAACCCCAACTGCCGGGTTACGGTGGAGGTTCTAGTCTTGCCAAACAGCTTAATCTGTGCTTAATTTAATCACAGGTGTTTGGTTGGGCCAGGCTTGCACCCGTCGCATCTGGGAGGACCCAGCCTCCCCTGACAACGTCCCCACTGGCGCCTGAGCCCCGTCACCCTGACAAGGAAATCCCCAGCACCCGGAGCTTCGCCGGTTTTAGCCTGAAGCTGAGACGTGTTTAGTAGCAGCACTGGGGGCGGAAGGTGATGACTTACTCAACTGGTGACTTAGTCACCCCCTAACCCCCACGTCGAGCCTGCCCGGGTGCCCGGAGCCTCCTCCCCAGGCACACATAGAGTTTCCTACGCTTAATTTCGCACGCCGTGATTAATCCCGGTACCTCTGGCGCCAGGCTCTGCAGAAGAGGGCATTTCTGAAGAAAAATGCTTTGCCTGTTCTGCTTTAGGTGAAGGGGGGAGCATGCCCGAGGCGGCCCGCTGCTTGGGCACGAAATGCTCCCAATTGTTTATTTTCTTTCTTTTTAAAGGCTGGCCTCCCTCTCCTACAGCATACTCAGCTGCAGCCAGGATGTGGAGTTTTGGGGATGCCGCTACACTGGTTTTTACACTGGTTTTTACACTGGTTTTACATGGGTTTATGCTGGTTTTACCTGGGTTTACATGAGTTTAGTTGGTTTTACACTGGTTTTACATGGGTTTACTTGGTTTTACACTGGTTTTACATGGGTTTACACTGGGTTTACATGCTCTTACACGGATTTACACTGGGTCTACATGGTTTTACTTGGGTTTACACTGGGTCTACATGGATTTTACATGGGTTTACACAGATTTTACATGCTTTTACATGGGTTTACACTGGTTTTACATGTTTTACACGGTTTACCCTGGTTTTACACGGGTTTACCCTGTTTTACATGCTTTTACACGGGTTTATACTGGGCTTACATGCTTTTACGTGCTTTTCACAGTTTACACTGGGTCTACATGGTTTTACTTGGGTTTACACTGGGTTTACACGGATTTTACATGCTTTTACACGGGTTTACACAGATTTTACATGCTTTTACACGGGTTTACACAGATTTTACATGCTTTTACACGGGTTTACACAGATTTTACATGCTTTTACACGGGTTTACACAGATTTTACATGCTTTTACACGGGTTTACACAGATTTTACATGCATTTACATGGGTTTACCCTGGGTTTACACAGGTTTACCCTGGTTTTACATGCTTTTACACAGGTTTACACAGGTTTTACGTGGTTTTACACAGGTTTACACTGTTTTTTCGTGGGTTTTACATTGGTTTTACGTGGGGTTTACACTGGTTTTACGTGGTTTTTACACTGGTTTTATGTGGTTTTACACTGGACCCCTCCATTTCCAGGCTCGCAGCAGCGAGCCCATGGCCGGGCATCCCTCCGATGTCATGCCAGGGTGGCCCGTGTCGGGCTGTGTCCCTGTTCCTCGTGACACATCCACGATTATTCACCAAGATTGAGCTGCAGGCACCCCCAGGCCCCCAAAGCCACCTGCAGCTGGATATATTTTTATTATTAATTGAGTTTTTTGGGGTGTTTT
>NW_009233600.1:0-9832 GCF_000690835.1 Fulmarus glacialis | reverse complement strand
GAAGTCCAGGTAGACCACATCCACAACCTCTCCCTCATCCACTAGCAGGTCACCTGGTCATAGAAGGAGATCAGGTTGGTCAAGCAGGGCCTGCCTTCCATGAACCCGTGCTGGCTGGGCCTGAACCCCTGGTTGTCTCGGACAGCCCTCAAAAAAAACCGCTCCATAATCTTCCCCGGCACCGAGGTCAGGCCTGTAGTTCCCCGGATCCTCCTTCCGGACCTTCTTGTAGATGGGCGTCACATTCGTGAGCCTCCAGTCGTCCGGGACCTCCCCTGTTACCCAGGACTGCTGGTAAATGATGGAGAGTGGCTTGGCAAGCTCCTCCGCCAGCTCCCTCAGTACCCTCGGGTGGATCCCATCCGACCCCATTACATTGGGATAGCTCTTCATGGATTTCCAGGAGAGAGAAAATCCTTGAAGAAACTGGCCTGCTTTTTCTCTGCAGGAGCACCTGGATGTTGTCAGCCCAAATTTATGACAGAGGAAACAGCGTACATAAGTAAAACACAAGTACGCAACTTCTTTTAGGTTTATTGGTTTGCTGTGTAAGTCACCCAAATAACATCCCAAAAGCATGCGACTAACTCTCAAGTGCTTACATTGCTTCAAGAAGGTAGTGTTAGGAACCTGAGTAATTTAAGAGCTTTTTGAGGAAAATGCACTTATTCTATGTTTATTTTCAGTGACCTGGCTCTGTCCCATTTCTCTGGTTCTCCTCTGACAGAATGTGAACCTCTCCCCACTGCACCTGATAATACCTCAAAGCCAAGACTTTCAAAACCAAGCCCAAACCACTACAGTTAAATTCTAAATAAGTGCCCTGATTTCTCCTCCATAACCTCAAGGAGCATTGTTAGGTGCTCGGCACTTCTTTTCAAACCGTGCCACCCATTTCAAATTTAAGCTTCTATCCCTTGAAAGACACATGGCCCAGACCTGTACTGCCTCTATTTTTCTTTCGCTCTGTGATCACTTCTCTCATGGCATTTATTCTCCAGGCACTATTACTCAGCTACAGTCTGTGCTGCACATCTCCCAAGACCTGAATGCCACAGCTTTCCCTGACTAAACTAAAATCTGTGACCGTATCAGTGAAAGTGAACAAAGACATAAAGAAAGGTCATAAACTGATTTTATTTGGCTTCTGATAAAACTTCTTCTGACAGGTTTGTGGGGGTTTTTTTTAGCTGACAATTTTTGTTCCAGCACTGTTTCAGGCTTGTTTTCTGTTTACCGTGCCTGTGATGCACGCCTATTAGAAATACATCACTTGCTGCCATCAAAACAGAAGGGTAAGCAGTAATTAATGGCATGTTCTATAAACTTCACCCCTTTCTCCTTCTCCTTTCTGCTACTAAATATGCAAGAGATGACTGGAGAGGTGCTCTGACAACTCTAAGAGAAAAGAGTATATCCATTACTTACCTCAATAAAAAGGAACCTGAAAATGAAATAACTGTTTTCTGTCACCTTATTGGTTTAGTTTGCTCTTCTCCCCAGAGCGAAAAGTTTACTCTTCTCTTCATGTTAATCAAGTGCTTTGTGCTTCTGAGTTTGATCTGATCTTTCTGATCCTTCTGTAGCCCAGAAAGTGTTGAAGGAAAGAAGAAAATCCATCTCACACTCCTCTTACTCCCAGCCTTTCTTTGTTCTGGCTTTGTTTTAAAAATTAACTTTCATGTTTTCTTGGAGCTGAGAAAGTCATTACAGAAAAGACCAAACCAATTTTTCTTTCCAGTAGATGTGATTGTTTTCTACTTCCCTAAAAGGTTAATGTTTAAAATGAATAATGGGTAGTGGGGAAGAGGAAAAAGAAAGGTTTTTCCTGCTTGCCTTTGTCTCAGCTCACACAGCATGGAGCTATTGCTATTTCCTTGCACCACTAGCACTTTTGCAGCCCACAGAGCTGTTTGCCCTTGGGAGGTGGCCTCCAAACCGGATTCAGGCCTACTGATGGATCTGCTTACAAAGGGAATAATTTTGTCCTCCTCTTTTCCTCTCTTAACTCCTCTTGATCAACAGTTTTTTGCTGCTGCTGCCTCCAAGGCTTGCTATTCCCTGCCAGCAGATTAGTTATCAAGTCCCCTGTACAAACTAGCACCCATGAATCCACAGCAGTTTCACCACTTAGTAATCTGTGCAAAGATTCCTCCTGTTACCACTTCACCAGTGGGCTTAATGGAATGAAGTAAATGGAATTAGAGTAAGCTAAAACAGCCACCAAAAATGTAATAGTTCACACAAATTTAAGAAGAGCAGCATGAAACATACCCGTCAGCAATGAAGGTTACCTACTGCTTGTGCTCATAACTTCACAACAGCCGCGCGAAGAGAACTCAGTTCTTCTTGCTTCCAAAATCTGACTCCAAGCTGGCAAACGAGACGACGCCTGCAGCACAAAGCAGCAGGATTCCAGCCAACAGGAGAGCAGCAACGAAAGGCAGGAAGCCACGCTGTATCCAAGCCTTACGGAAATAGTGCAGTTCCATTTTGAAAAGCCGTTGGATTATCCTGGAATAAATCCACATTGAACAACACTATTACTCCTTATTAAATCAAAACCTGCTGGTTTGCAGAAAGTATTGGTAGTGCTGTGAACTCTCCTGCGGGTTGAGAGCTTGACATTACAGAAAAAGCTCTTCAGCTGCAGCAGAACATAATTCTTTGCAAGAGGGAAGACAGTGAGGAAATCTATGAAGTCAATGACTAGTTTAATCCAAAAATACATGGCTCAAAATCTCAATATAACTATCACAGTGCCTGGAGTTCCTGTTGGATATGTTAGCGTAAAAAGAAGAAAATATTGACCCAACAGTGTAAGTTAACACATACATCATGTTTCAGGAAGATGGTAAATGCAACGCATTTAATTTAACACGATAAACATCTAAACTTACGCAGTCATCTGTTGGTGATCCCTGATGTTTATGCCAAAAGTGGTAATTTTGAAACCAACAGAGCCCACAGATAATGATGAGCTCCCTCTGGAAACAGCCTGGTTATTCAACATAGCTTAGCAGTCCAGGCTTCTGGATGCTACAAAGCTGAGGTATGTCTTTTCACATACCCACTTAATTTTTTCTCCTCTTTAGATTTCATCCTCCTAGAGTTTCAGTTCACAGGTAAAACCATACAACTATTGACTTCCAGGCTACAAGGTGTGTAAAACCACAGATTTCTCATAGTTATGCAGCAAACCCAGGTTTTCCTGAGGCTGTGTCTAAATCCTATCATAATTTTCCACTATCCAGCTGTGGACTCTCAAAACTGAACCTTCTGCATCTCTTTCTTTTTCTCTGGATGTCCTCACTACATGTACAGAAGCAACTGTGCACTCTCCAGAGATGGATGGATGTATTCCTAAAATATGAAGACTGTGGCTTTGAGAATTAATCTGCCACACTGGCTTCTAATCATGAGGCAAACATGTCGCTAAATCATAGTATTCAGATTTCTGCAAATGCTTCTGTCAGAAATCTAAATGGGAAGTAACAGCATTTTCTTTTTATAGAGTCCAGCCTTGTATTTCTCTCACCTAAGTGACTTTCTATTTTGCTGTTAATCTCTTCCTTGTCTCCACTTACATCATTTCAGATTCATTCTCTCTTACTTTTATACTAAGAAAAATTTGGACAAAGTATGACCTAGTGGTCACAGAAGACCCTGGTAATAAAATATCTAGGCTTGGTTTTGTTCATCTATTGTTGTTGTGTATAACAACTTCATCTTTGCCTTCCTTAGTTCAGTCTGTTTGAATCACAACCTCCTTAGGGCAAAGACTACACTCTATGTGTGTATGTAATTACGAAGGCTTAGGAGAGAAGAAACCTGGACCTTGGCTAGGGCCTGTGGGCACTACTGTAGTACTAAGGATAAATCCAGAGAGGCCACCTGACTACACAAGGCTGTAAAAAACCCATCCATGAGTATTGCATGTCATGGTGGAAAAGTGAACAAGAGGAAAAAAAATTACCTCTGTGGATGGCATAGCTGAGTTGCACTTCATTATATTGCACTGGTGTCACACAGAGTGTGATAAACTGTTGAGACAAAAAAATGAAACTCGTGTCACAGGCAGTGTAAGGAGGTACCTTGCTAAGGGTGCATTAAACTTTGATGGCTCCATTTATACATTATACATGTGCAAGTCAGCAAAGCTGTACTGGTGGTAATTTTCCAAAGGAATCAGCTAATAATGTTACAGCACATGCTGGAACAAATTATTGCACAGGTTGTTGCTGCTTTTTTCTGGTTTTCTTTTGCTTATTAGCACACAAAATATGTAATGCTCCACACTACTTTATGCCCTAGGGTATGGTCCAAAGAGCAAAGCAAAGGGGAGCTATAAGGAAGATCGATAGAGATACGCTTTGCCTCTATAAACAGCATGCTGATGAAGAGGAGAGGAGATTAAAACTGGAAGTCCCCTTACATTTGAATCACCTATGACTCTCAATCTTAAGGAAAAGCCCACTGCACAAATTATGTAAACTATACCACAAGAAGCATAAGCAATTTTAGGAGAGGCTGAACTCCTTCAAAGCCTAAAGCCACGGGTTTTTAGAAACCATGCTGACAAACGGCATAAAATATCCTGATATAGAGGGGCTGACAGCAAAGAAACCAGCTGATACTTCCGTAGTTTTCTCCTTTGAAGCAGAACTCCAGCTGATTATATGGTTGGAATATGAAAAAAAAAAAAGGATGGTATGAGTTTTGTCCCCAACATACCATTAACACTGAGAACAATCATTGCTGCACAGGGAAGGGCAGAAGGCTTAGTGAGTCAGGAGAGGGTAATGGTAAATCTCAGAGAAAAGTTATATTTTCATCCCCTTGATAGAAGAGTCTTACACAAAGCATCAACTAGTCCTGATCTGACATGTGCTTTCCACCAGTAATTCTCCAGTATTCCAATGATTCACATGACATTTGAGACAGAACAGTAGGAGACGACAAGCACCTAGAAAACTTCAGTTCCACAACAGTAGGTGAAAAGGCATCATCTGTCTCTATCATCTGCTGAAAAACCCCTAAACCTCATAAAATCTTCTAGGCTCCGAGAAAAATGTAAGACTTGCTCCATTGTTTCTGTGGCAAATAAAGGAACGACTTAATATCCTCCCTACCCAACATATGCTAATCTCAAAAATAAGAGAGAGATTAACATATTCTGAGTCACAGGAGCAGTACCAACACGTTAATCTGAAAACAGGTATTTCTGAGATTTGAAAAAGTTGTGTTAGGTGATTAAATGGTCCCATGACTCGCTTTAAATATCTGTGTCTTGAGAGAGGACTACAGGACAACTGACATCAAAATGCTTTGAGGCAACAGCTGTGTTCTCATTCTCTTTTTGCCTAGCCGTTGGCACAGTAAGTCTCTCCTCAGTGCTAAAATTTCTTTTAACAAGTAATAAAAACAACAAATAATAAAAACAACAGCAAAAGTAATGAGAATCTCCAGTTGAAGTGAAACTTATTCCAGACCATAATCTAGCAGGATTACGCTCCCCTTCACCCAATGTGAACTGAAACAGAAATATACTTAACTTGTGCAAGTCTCTGTTCAGTTCGAATAACTTACTTTCAATACTCATGTACTGAGAATGTTGCACCCTGAATTTAGGTGCTGCCAAATGTTTTGCCTATTTCCAAATCTCAAAAGCAATTTTGTGCTCGTTGTGGGATGATGTCTACTGAAAAAGATGAATTACTCTCACTACAGAGACAGTGTGATTTGTTCACCATTCACTGCTATCAGTTTAGCTCTTGCAGCCCCTTCTCCAAGTTATTCCCAATTTTTTGTTATTCCACTCTCACACCTTGCTGTAGCTTTTTTAAAATGCTGAGATCTGCGTGGCATTGGTTTATTTCATATAGCACCTTGCACAGCAGGGCTGTTCTCCCTGACTGCTGCCATTACAGACAAGGAAATACAAAGAAGGATGTTTCTCTACTCAGAAGTCCCCAGGTGCTATCTCAGTAGCACATAACTATCAGAAGCACCGCTTGCATTTGCAGGATACAAAATTGAAATTCCACCAACAATGCCAGAAACATAAAGAACAAGCACTGGAATTGCTTGTGCTTTATAGACACTTCCTGACAGGAGCTTATCTTCGCCTGTACAATGTGTTGTTATTCCGGTAAACACTGCATGTTGGTTTATTACAGTTAATGAAATGCAGTCCTAACAACTCATAAGATACAGAAGGACTGTTAGAGCTTCTTGCAGGCACTGGATAATTCGATGTGCTGTGGTTAACAGGAAGAAAAATGTGGGAAAGAGAAGATTATTAGTGCAAGAAAAGCAAACTGGAGGGAACTTCATGACCACAGGGAACTTTTTATGACTTTCTGGCATTCAGGTCTCAATTATCGGAGACACAACTCAGATCATAAACAAAATTTATCTCTGGCAGAGGTAGGCTGCTTTATTACAGACCTTGGAAAGAGTTAATGTTTTGATAATGAAGTTAAAGGAAAACCAGAACTTCCCAATTTGAGAGTAGCCTTTTCTGATCATGACGCTAGTGCTGTGCTCGGTCAAAAGTAAATCAATAATGCAGCCCTTGGGAAGGCTCTATTTATGAAAAATTCTGTAAATTGATGCTTATGTGCTGCTGGCAAAAAATAATATTTTCTTTATCTGGAGATAGAGAGGTTGTATGGAAGTCAGGGTATAGTTATACACCGACTGTATAAATACACACACTGTGGCTGAATTTATCAAATTTAAAACATGAGAGACAGAGGGAGGTTCAGGGAAAGTAGCCCTGCTATAGCCTGTATGAAAATATCTGTTTCCTTAGGAGACACAATCCGACCTACTGTGTGCGAGTGAGCAGTAGGAAAAAGCTCACGAGGGACCTCCCTCTGATCTGTCGTGCAGCTCACTAAAAGCTAGAGCACAGCAGGTGAGTTTTGTAGGAAAGGATTTTCAAAGCTTTACTTTCTTTGAAGAGAAAATCCATCAGACAGGGGTGAAGAGCAGCTGGGGGCTGTATCACACACCTTTGCAGCAATCCTGTGCCACTGCTATACTTGTAACTTCCCAGTTTTACACGGTTTGTCCAGCTTAGCTTATGTGCAGAATATTATTAAACAAATGCTTTTTCGAAAAAAGAATTCCACTTTCACAGCTGTTTTATTCATGGCACATGCATGATGAAATATCTCTCTTGGCTTCTACCCTTATGAGGCCAAGGAAATCAAGAAGCACAGGCACATTTTAAAAGACTCATTAAAAGACGTAAAAGAGCCCCTTCAATGCTGGCGAAAGGAGTGAGAGTGTGTGTGTACGTGCGCACGCACGCACACATCTGTAAGGGGTTTTTTTTTGTTGTTTCTAATTCAAGGACTGAAGGGGACTTTCAAAAACCCAAGGATAGGCTAGCTACCACTCAGCTCTCACAGGCTTGCAATACAAATTGCATGTAATTGCCCTTGTGCCATTGAAGATCTTCCGCCAATATTTTCTCCTTGTGACAAGTAGGATAATGGCAGCCTGTGTCTCTGAATATGGCGTGACCCTTCCATTAATAGCATGTGCCTGCTTCCTACCTCATGCACATATTCTCTTCCTAGGCATTTTGCATTGGCTTCTAGCAGTCACTTGCCTTTACCAAAGTGATCGGGGAAAAAAAAAAAGTCTGTTATTTTATAGAGATATCGCCTTGCATTTATCACTCCTTAGTTTCAGCAGTTCCCTGAAGGGACCACATTAGCATCTTAATTACTCCAGGCTCCTTCCATAACCAAAGTAGAGACTTCAGATGGGATGAGTTCTCTTTCCACTAAGTTCAGAGAAAGCTCAAGGCACCAGATTCCTACTTTACGTGCTCCGGTTTATTACAATGTGGGATAAATTTAGACAGCAGCGTTTTTGGTTATATCTTCTCAAACCATATTGCAAATAGAAACAAACAACAAAGCTTGGTCAAACCTTTGCAAGCGAAACTAGCCAGACCCAAGTCCATTATTACCCTAACAAACTACTTAATCATTTTACAAACCATTCTTACCCTCTGTGTCTTTTTGTGCTCCACCCTGCAAGGGCTTAGGAACAAGCTTAACATTAGCTATATGTTTTCCCATTAAATGCCTCAATCTTTGCATTATTAAACCTTTAAACTCGCATGGGTTATTGGCTTTGTGCAACACCATGTTCATAGCATAACAGCATCAGAAATGGCTGGGGGAACTAGGGTAGCATTCAGAATTTTTGGAAGTCTCTCCTACCCTGTTTTCAACTGCCTGATTTATTCCTCAGCACAGCTTCCCCCTCCCCCTGGAGGAAAAATATAATTATCTCAATTTTACAAACAAAGCATAAGCTCAAGTAACTGTATTACTCATAGGTCACACAGGGAATAAGCGGTAAAGTTGGAAATGGAACCCAGGAGCCTTGCCTACCAGTTCCCTACTCTAATTTACATTAAGCATGAGGAGAAAAAGCCTGCCCATCTGGACATCCACACGATGGGGAAATTTTATTGTAAAAATATCACTAATTGCTGTTTCAGCAGGCAGGTTTGGAATTACAGATGGAGTGGAAATTTTCTTGCCTTTGCTGAAATTTGCTTTGAAGCTTCTCCTTTTCTCTTATTGCATAAAAGTTGCAGGAACAGAAATTCAGGATCAAATCATGTCAGTAGAAAGATTTTTTTCATTTGCACCACGGATGCTTTAGCTGTTCACTGGAAGAAGCCACCTCATTGCTGCAGGAACTGTCTCAGGAAGGTACTTGCGCTCTTCATTTTGTATTTCATCACTGTACAGGGCTAAAGCACTGCTAATCCTTTGTATTGCACTGACTAGAGACGTTTTCTGTCTTAATACACAAAAAGCTCCTCATGTGAATAGGAATCTGCATTGTAGTTTGGGTGTTGTTTTTTTTGTTAAAGAAATCAGCCGGGTGGGCATGCAGCTTGTACATAAAACGAGGAAAGAAGTTGTTGTCGAACAGCAATGCTCTAGCTTGAGAATCAGCATACTTGGGCTTGTTTCCTAGCTGTGCCCCCAATATCTTGTGTGCTCAAATGCCTCTCGCTATTTTCCTTGATTTCTGAATTAAAGTACAAGTATGCTTTAGATAGCTCTACCCACTTGTCCAAGTACAACAGCATGAAGATGCATCACGCTATGGCACACACAGGCCATCAGTCAATATACTGATCTAAGAAATAGTCCCTCACCAGCGCTTTTTAGGAAGCCTAGCCCTTTCCCCACTGACCCGCTACTGCCCTGTCAGTTTGTATTGGGGAAAGGCTTTACTGAGCCTAATTCAATGCTCAGTACAGACCAGGTCAAGAATCAGTGGCAGTGAGTCACCGTAGTGTGACCTCCTTGTTGCTCAAGTCATCGTTCAAGCAAAACAATCTCTCTGAAGTCAGCCCTGTTCTCCAAAAGCCAGATCAGATAGCATCAAAGACAAGATGAAAGGGTCAACGGCTCTGAGAAATAACTATCTGACTGATACACTACAACGACCTTGCGGGTGTAGAGACCTGGAAATCAAGTACGTCTCCACATTATCATCACTGAAAAGTTACAGTCAGCTGGTCATCAGAACAATGTGATTTATTAATTTATTGGTGTCTGCTAACATAGGGAGGATAAGTAATTAGTAAGGCTTTGAGGGAAATATTTCTGCTGGATTCACTCCAGTCAGAGACAGGGATAAAGGAACTATGGCTCAGTCAATACCGAACAGGATTATTTTATTATCCGGCCCATTCCCAAGTGCACCTGATGTTTAGAAACCAAGAGAATAAGGCCCCAGACAATTTTATCCATAGAAAATGTATGAGGGAAATGGGGGGGGG
>NW_009233599.1:0-227 GCF_000690835.1 Fulmarus glacialis | reverse complement strand
CAGCGCTTGATTTTGCAAAAGAAATGGGCGATCGCATCCCTTGGTTTTGCAAAAGAGATGGTGCGATTGCATCCTCCTTTCCCCAGATTTGCAAAAAAAGGCAATGCAATTGCACCCTGGTCTTGCAAAATTAAACGGCGATGCAGTTGCACCCAGTTTTCCCAGATTTGCAAAAAAAAGGGATGCAACTGCATCCATTTCCCCAGATTTACAGAAAAAAGGCGATG
>NW_009233598.1:0-1803 GCF_000690835.1 Fulmarus glacialis | reverse complement strand
GATGAGAGGAAACGGCCTCAAGTTGTGCCGGATTGGACATTACGAAAAATTTCTTCACCAAAAGGGTTGTCAAGCATTGGAACAGGCTGCCCAGGGAAGTGGTGGAGTCACCATCCCTGGAAGTATTTAAAAGATGTGTAGATGTAGTGCTTAGGGACATGGTTTAGTGGTGGACTTGGCAGTGCTATGTCAACAGTTGGACTGGATGATCTTAAAGGTCTTTTCCAACTGAAATGATTCTATGATTTTACATGGCTAAAAGAGTGTGTTGGGAGCAGCTACGGCTGCCTGTTACTCTAACAAGAGCCCGCAGTTGGGAAGATTTTTTCCATTGGTTTGTAATTCCCAGGAAAGGACTACATTAAAAGAGCTCACAGACCTTCATGCCTTCAGTTGTTCTTAACCTTGTTTGTGACTGCTACACGCACAATCCTCTCCTTTTTCTGGACAATTGTCCAAATTATCTGCAGCCATTGGGGAAAATGAACACTGAATCTGCGTAACATGAATAAGAGTCACACTGATGAAGTCCCACCACAACTACTTGGAGATAGGTAGGATTTCTCATGTGCGGACAGCAAAGTCAGGTTGTCAGTCTGAGTGAGCAATGTCACACTAAGACAAACAGCAAAACACAGACCAAGCTGGAAAGCCTTGGCACTGCAGAACAGAGAGACATGATGTCCTCTAACACAGTTTAAGCAATGCACTTTTGAAGGCCAGATCTACACTACCCAGGGGATGTCCCAATCAGAGCCCAAACACATTCATGTCCACGCACACAGATTGCAAGCCAGCACTTAGTGGCAGGTTTGGGCTAACCTTTGGGCCAAAAGGTAGTTGGTTGTGTGAATATCTCAGAAATATACCGTCTCTCATACAAAACAGCCACCATTAGTGCAGCAAGATAGCAATAATTCATAAGTATGCATAAACTAGACCTGGTTCAATATCACTTTTCTCCCTCAGTATTTCTGTGTTAAAAGAAAAGCATTAAGGCTGATTAAGGTCAAAATATGGCAAAAAGAGCCATAAGCAGGAAACGTCCAGCAGCAATTTTACTCATGCAAGAAAGACACTACGGGATTCTGTTGCTCTGAAAAATTAAGACTTTGAACTAAGCCACAAGTGAGCAGGGGAAGGGAAAATCGCAACATCATAATTTTCAGTAGTATCAGCTGCCTGCTGGAGGCTCTGGGAAGCTGCCTGCTCCTGTGGCTGTGGGTTGGGAGGACATCACACCAGTGAGAGCCTAAATCCCCGGCAGGTCACAGCAAGCCAAGAAGGCTGAAGGGATAGGTAAGACAAAAAGGAAGAACTTCCAAGCTCCAGGTTGAACTGTGTAATAATATAAAGTATGTATAACAACCTACCCATATGGGAGGACTGCTTTACAAGGACACAAGCAGGCTGACATTGCAGCAAAGTTTTCCAGTGTTAATTTGTGAGTGAATTACAAGAACATGTAACCCAGAACTTTCTTATTCAAAATACTTGGATCCATGCAAATGCCCAGGATGTGCATATCTGACTGAGCTACAGAGAGCACAGCCAGAGCAGAGGAGAGAAAGGGAGATGCAACAAACACGTGCATGACAAAATTTCTGCGCGAGGATGAAACACACAGACTCAACTGGACACAATGGCAGTGGAAAACTGCTCATTGTATTCCTGCATCTGTGAGGACAAGGCAGCATGTAAATAGAGGGAAATATACACATCTTCAAAGACTTTTCTCTCACCCCAGCAAATAAAAAACTGGAAACAGAGACAAAAGGCTTGGGCTTAGCGACCATGAAATGA
>NW_009233597.1:0-15022 GCF_000690835.1 Fulmarus glacialis | reverse complement strand
TTTTTTTTTTTTTTAAACCATTCATAATGACAGCTATACAGAAAATAATGTATAAAATTACCATTTCCAGCCACTCTTCTCTGAGGGCTTTATCACCATTTTTTCAGCAACTGCCCCTCTTCTTTTTGCCTTAGTTGATGAGTAACCCTTGTGCAAACCTATCAGGCTGTTGAAGGATTATTTTTCCCAAGCTATACCATTCTTTAAGTCAAAGACTCAGCCTGACCCACCTTGCTTGTGAAGATCTTCCTGAGTGAGGCTACAAAATCCTTCCACTGTTCTTTGTCATAACCACATCACTATGCAAAGTTTCCACAAACCATTAATTATCTATACACTCCATCCATACTTTCCAAGCATACTTTCATCAAGTAATCCTTAATTCAAGCAACTCTCACTCCCAACATTGCACTTTGATGTTGTAAATAAATAGTCTAGAATTTTACTAGGGGAGAGATCCTGATTTTTTTCCTACTTAGTTCAGCGATCACTAAAATGCAGCCACATCTGGGGTGGCTCTTTAGCACTACACAGCAGTGCTATATAACATGATGATCGGGAATGGAAAATAAAGACTAATGTATTCAGCTGAAACGGCGACTGAAATTTCCATAGGCAGAATATAATTACCTGAGCTGGCATTCTGCCAGGACACTGGGGTTAACATTATTACTCCTACAATACTCCTATTTATGGGCAATATGGAAAAAAAGTAACAACAGGATTTTTTAATTGAACCAGTGTGAACCCAACTACAGTAGGTTGCAGTCCAATTAAAATTGACAGCCCTGTGAAGCGGATACACATAACACAGATAAATATAGAAAATCCAAGTTGTTCTCTTTTTCTTTGTCTTCTCCTCTTGGTGTTTTTTTCCCGCTGGATATTTCGTTTCATTTTCTAAATCTTTTGATGCCAGGAAACTATCATTGACTGGAAACACTTACTAGCTTTTTGCAGACAGTTTTTGTAACTTAAAATAAAGATGGAAAAATATATCCTGTTAAATGTTTCAGCATTGCATTTCTTTCCCTTTCTACAGCACACAGTATTAAAATTACATTGGCTGTGCAGCAGATTAGAAAGAGCAACTGCTTTTAACCTTTAATAGTAAATGACGCTGAAGTCACTAAATCTGTCTTTGAAGCACACACTGTGCATGCACTACCGATTGGAAACTTGTAGCTAACCTACAAGCAAGCAGTCTGATCCCCTACCAAAAATGCTGCAGACGCTAACTCCTGAAAGGCAAAACTACTTTCTGTAGTAGTTCTCTACTTTCTCTAGTAGTTCTGTAGTCTATGGTCTTTTTCTTTCTTTTGGGAAAAATAAATGCTTGAAATGGCATAAAATATATTATACTGTTTACTCCTGGTTCTGTAGTCTTTAGTCACATGAGTATCTCTTTCTCAGACATGCAGAACCACACAAGCACCCACCGAGGTCAACGGGACTCCTGGGGAATTAATATTCCCTATCTGACAGAGGTGTTGCGAGGTGTACTTCATTAGTGTTCTGAAGCACTCCGAGAGCCCTAGATAACAGCTGCTATATGTTGTAAGAAAATAGTACTATTCATTATTACAGAAGAGCTAAACTGTGTTTGTAATTGACCATTGCCTGAATCTTTTCCGAAGTTATTGGGTTTGGAGATGTGCCTCAGAGCAAATCTGTTATTTAACAGAATGAAGAAAGTAAATCAGCAACGGGATATGTTTTAAGAGCAAAACAGAAGAAAGCTCCCCTGGGCTGTATCCTATTGACCTCTAGTTCCATTATTGTTTCTAAAATGTTTTTCCATTTAAGGCATTGCCACTGAATCCTTCCCAAGAAGCCCTGGGAAAGGATATAAAGTGAGGTCTCTACTAAGCTTGTAAGTAACATCTCTAAAAATGGAGGGTTGATTTACGTTTTACTGACAGCCAGGTTTAAGGGGGAAAAACCCTCCAGGCTTTGGTTATGAATCTTCTATAATATAATAAATGGTGCCATCTACCGGCTCTCTTTTGCTTTTGATCAGTGTCAGGGCTTGATTGTACAGTATAGCTACTGCAAGTAGCATTAAAACACCAAAGAAATCAAGCCTACATGACTGTAGCTAGCATACTTCCTGACAACGGATCTTGGAATGATTTACAGGGGTTTCCGTAAAGCAAACAAGCCTAAAATGAAATAAAGAGTAGTAGGAGAAAGAAAAATGGCAAGATGCAAGTAAGGGAGAAAAGGCGGTGTTCCAGCAGACATGTGAAACTGGATGAAGGGTGGATACTGAAGACAGATACAGCTAAGCTGAACCAGATGCAGCCATCCCATAGGACAAATCAGTGATAAGACTCCTCGGAGAGAAGAGGAGAGCTTCTCCAATCCCTCCCAATTAATTTTCTGTTAGAAAAAGAATAGCCAATCATGCTATTTTTTGCCTTCCACCCACGCCAGTTTCTACTATTAAGCAAAGAAGAGAATATAAACAGCCCTGACAAAAAAATACACAGATAGACAGAGAAGTTATGAGTCAATTTCTCTCTCAGAGCTCAATATTTTTCCTGATTTACACCAAGAGCAAGATTTGACTCTCTGACTTATGCTTCAGAAAACTACATTAACTGTGCCATGTTCTACTCTTAGGTACACAAAGCAATCTTGGCACCTCTTCTGGGGCCAAACTGGACTCACTGAGTAAAGGAACCGCTACAGAATATTTGTTGTTGTTGTTGTTGCTTTTAATCTATCTGGATAATTTACTTGAAAAAGCAAAATCAGCTGTAGAGCTATTTTGGTCTGATTTCCTAAGAAAAAGAGACTAGTGCAATCACAGCATCTGGCAAAGGGGAAATAGTCTCAAAAATACACAATTTTGTCAAGTGCTTCGCAAAAAGCAGAGTGACTGTTAGTGCTCCTTTGGAGGAAAAAGCACAAGCAGAAGCTCTTCTTAGACATCAGACAACCCCACCAGACGCAAATCGATAGGAAGGTGCTGTTCTTCAGTTCGGCTTCTTGTAAAATATGTGTTTGTCATGATAGTCTTGACGTGGCAAGAAACAGAGAAGCAGGACAGGATGGAAATGCAGGTTATCAGGGCTTTTACTGCTACAAATGGAACCGCATCAGAAAAAGTCACAGCTTCTTGGGCTCCAGCTTCATCTCCTATCAATGAAGATCATGTTTATCTATGCCTCATGCAGTGCTTTTAGAATTTAAAAGAACGAGAGATCATGGAAACCATATCTTGACACAGATGTAGATTTCTCCATGCTTGAATCAGAAGTGCAAAGAGAGTCAGCAGCTCTCACAGCAGAGTCCCATCTCCACTCCCAAACCCCAAGGTAAGATTTTTATATAGCCCTCAAGAGTATGAGTTTTGGCAGCAGCCACACACTGAGGAATTTCAGGCAATAAAACTCCATTTGGAGTTATGCTGGAAAGGACTGGAGACACTGGAATTGCTGTTGGAAAGCCTTTCACACAGCCCTTAAAATGAGAGGCTTCTGGAAAGCAAAATCACAGAACACAGATTGAGAACCCTGTTGCCACATGTGTAACCAACCATGGACCCCAGCTAGTCTGTTGTGATCTCTTGAAAAGCATTAAGTTTTAAGAGAAGAGGCCTAGCTCCTCTAAGAAAGGCACTGACAATACTTCCATTCTCCAGCTCCTACAAGAAGTTCTCCGGACAACGTGTAGCATTGGAGAAATTGGCTACCGCTGCAGTGCATGAAACCCACAGCTTCCAGTTCAATTCTTGGCTCCAGGAACAGGCAGGGAGCAAGCATGAGTCTAGGCAGCAGATGGGGACATTGCTAATTGGTCTGTTTTGATGCTGGGCCATCCGCTGACAGACACTTCGCACTTCCCTGTTAGCAGTGATTTGCCATGTCAAAGAGCTACAGATAGGGCAATGATAACAAAGAAAGTGAAATCGGCAATCACTTCAGTGCAGACAATCATTATTCCTCAACTGCGCTAACCAAATTTGCTGCAGAACATTGTGAGGCAGCACGGACTTGGCAGACTCTTTGCAAACGAAAAGATGCAGTAAGGATGAAAGTCCTTCTTACAGTGTCAAGTGGCAATGACGTTATGTGAGTACCGTCATTTCTAATGCATTTTTGCTGCTTTCTTAAAAAGCCTGGTGATCATTATAAAAGAAGGAAAGCAGAATGGCCTACCATATGTGCAAAAAAATACACTGGGTGAAAACTACCGTAAGAGCAGTGGTTCATAAACAAGGTATCAGAACCTAGTAAAGGTTGTGACTGCGACAGAATTTTTATTGCGTTATGTGAGTACCGTCATTTCTAATGCATTTTTGCTGCTTTCTTAAAAAGCCTGGTGATCATTATAAAAGAAGGAAAGCAGAATGGCCTACCATATGTGCAAAAAAATACACTGGGTGAAAACTACCGTAAGAGCAGTGGTTCATAAACAAGGTATCAGAACCTAGTAAAGGTTGTGACTGCGACAGAATTTTTATTGCAAAAGCAGGATTCACGACGCAGGAATGAATGAAAGACTGAAGTTGCAACTGGAAGAGAATTCAGGAGCATGCTGGAACCAGTGGAAAAGTTTGGGAGCTGTTCCATCAAATTGTTCCATTTTAAAGAATGGCAGCAGATTACAATCTTTATACTATGTAAAACTTCAACTTTAAAATTTTCTTCTTCTCCAGAGATTACTGGCTACAAATCTTAGTATTTTTTGTGGTAACAATTGTGGCTTTGTCTTCTGTAATGTCCCTGCCATATTTTACATGCTCTGGGACAGAAAATGACTGTGATTATATTGCTTTGGAGGAGGTATGATATCAGAGATTCTGTCCGCCTTTCACTTTTGAGCAGAGTTGCTAAGTTCTCTGTGTTTTTTAAGGATTTTTTCTGTTTTTCATTAAAATAAAAGAAAATTAAACTACTACACTCGTTACAGATCAGTTTTTACAATGCAGTAAAACAAAATATTTTTTGAATGAAAGGGATATAAAATGTCTTCTCAAATCACCAGTGCCTAAAAAGAAGGAATTTTACTGTCCATGTGGATCTGTTTAATTATTTCACATGGAAAAATGTCACCCTCTAGAGGGCCAAGTTCTATTCTTTCATTGTTGATGGAGCTGTATATTTCTAAATATAGGAGATAGTAATGGGAAATGCTGGCAGAGCCATCAGTGGAGTATCTCAACACAAAAGGCAATTTGAAATTTAAAAGCAACTATTTTGCCTTGACTTTTCTGAATGTTACCACCTCTATCTCAGACAAATACAGGAAGAAAGACTGTTTGCTGTGGTATTTTCAACAGTAAGTGACCAGAAGTTACCTAAAATAAGTGGCGAAGACAGGCTAAGTGAAAATAGTGTCCTCATTTAAACCAGACACCCAGATTTTACACGGCTAAAAGTAAGCGAGTTGCATCTATGCTGTATTTAACTGAAAGAGTCTGAAGTCCAGCTGAAGCTAATTTTATTGGTTCCTTCTATGGCACATGGAAAAAGAGACTGACATCCACACGGTGATTTGTGCTACTTCTAACAGGCATCAATTTTAGCAGGCACACTAGATGTGCTTCTCAGTCCAAGAAGCCTAGATGATTAGCTTACATTAGCTAATGTTTAAATGGCTAAATATTAGACAAGACAAACTCCAACACAGCCAAACGGAACGTCTCTAGTGAAGGACATCACTGCAGGGCAATTCTGCTTTCTTAGAGCAATTAATTTCACCAAAACACTTATTTGAGGAGAGGATGAATCACCTTCTCAAAGTACCTCTCTTTCACATAGGAAATCTAGCTTATTCATTTACACGCTTGGTATGGCTAAGGTTAGGCAAGAAGAATCCCACGCAGATTCAGCAAGCTTCACTGCAAGCAGTCTTCTGCCTTGCTGTGCATTCAACTATTAAAAGTCTCTTTGCCATGCTGGAGAGGGGGCTGATCAGCTAACACAACATCCAAGTGCAGGCTGTAGAGGGAGGTGTTTTGCAGATAAATTACTTGGAATTCCAGCACTGAAGAACTGCACTAGTGTATCTACTAAGGAACATCATTCCCAGTTGGGGTTTATTAGGCACATCTGCAGAAGAAAGAGAATTAACGGCTGTGAAACTGACCATTCGCTTTCATAACCGCTAAATCCCCACTGAAAAGGTACTCCCACTTGGCTACTGATTCAAACTAACTGTTAGGTTAAACAAACATGTCCTGAACTCTGCCCTAAACACGATTGTCATATATGAATGAGGAAGAAATAAAGTGGACACGTTATTTCACACTGGTAATTTGGACTCAATTTCCAAAATTTCCCTTTTGTTATCTCTTCACAAGTATGCCTCATCTTCCATTCAGGAGAGAAAAAAATGTATTTCCAATCTAACATTTCATCAGAATTCTCTGCTTTTGTATTGCACGTTTCTAAACTTCTAATTTTGGTATACTAGCACGTTTTCTATTAACAGATCTCTTTCTCATTTATACTTGACCTTCTTTACATCATTAATTAAAGTTGTTAGCATCACAATATGTCAGCTCTTCTTGTGTTCCATTGCTTCTAAAAACAATGTTGCATTGCATTTTTCTTATCAGCTGCTCTTTTATACTTTTATGACAGCTTTTGTCTTGTTTCCCAATGTACATTATTTTCCACACTTATGTATTAAAAGCAAACATCATTATACTAAATGGTACCAGAAAATTAAAGCATTTGGGAAATACACTAATGAAAGTTCAACATTCCCTTTGTATGAGAAAATTAGCACTCCTGAAGGTCTAATAAGCATGATTAAGAATGTCTCTGGTGCCAATAACCCAAAAAGTAGTCAAAATCCCCTGTGCCATCAGCTAGTAATATAATGTAACACCAAAGAAAAAAAACACTAAGTAGTGAGAAAAAAACCCAAACATCGCAAAGGCATTCAAATGGAAAGAAAGCCATGTGCAGCTGCCTGGGCAATATGAAGGCAAAGCGAGTTAGATTAAGTTTTAGAAGTGACAACTACACTACCTACAGGTCTAACTGCCAATGTATCGTTCCTTTTTCAACTCCAGACTTATTGAAGTGAGTGGAGTTAGACTAGACAAAAGCTGCAGTAAATCAGTAATTGATCTATTAGCTCCTACTTTTCAACAGAAAACCAAAAAGTTTAAATTCTTAATGACTATATTTCTGAAAACGGAATAAGCATGCTCTGTAGCTTGTTTTTAGGTATAAAAGGAAAGGCGTCAAAACCACCAAAACACTGTGATTGCTACTGTAAGAACTGGTGTTGCGATGATTGTAATGAGTTACTTTTGATTTCATACTTTGATCCCTCTTTGAGTAGTGAGGTGGTTTTTTCTTGTTTTGTGAGTGCTAATTGCTGCAGTGCTGTGTTAAATCATTGTTATGCTGGTTTTCTTGAGCAGCAGGATGGATAATTGAATAATTACAAAGGAGAAGTTCATTAAAATGGGTATGGCTATAGAAATGAGATTTTCCAGCAATTCAGTGAGGGGTTGTGTACAGTTATGCAAACAATCTGTTGAAAAACATTCTTTTCCTATCTAGAAGATCAAATCTTCCGTGCACACAGTTTCTCTCAGAAGCAGACCAGGAAATTACAACAACTGGGCTGACTTTCTTCTCCACATGCCACTGTGAGAATCCTTAATCCTGGTATGATTCAAAGTTCAGCCATATAATTCCTGTTATTATGGGTAACTCATCAAAACTCAAATTCTGCATGTAAAAACAGATCTCAAGTGTGTTAGAGGTGTAGGAACTACTGTACACCGCTGAAGAGCCTGCAGAATAACATAGAATGTCAATGAGAAAACTGTCTTCCACTTTGGACTTTCAAGTCATTTCTTTTCTAGTGCAGAAGACAGCAAAATGTCGGTTCCCATGATGGCTGAATACACCTGAGCCATTAGGTCACACAGTGAAGGAGTAGCTGCAGTGTTGAGCTGCAACAGGATCCAGGTGCTACCTCTCCAGCTGCCATACTTACTGCCTTAAAAAATTTAAGCAGCTACTGCACCCTGTGAGGAAGCATCGGAGGTGCCATGAGGAAGAGGAAGATGTGCCATGGGAAACTGAGCATCAAACAAATCTCATAGCTTAGTTCAAAGAATGAGTTAAAAAAAAGTAACCTTGTGAGATTCTACTGATACTTGTAGAGTCAACATCAGGATCAGCACTTTAGATCTTTTGCACAGGTCTCTGTCACATGAGTTAATGGACACTGACAGTAACGTAGATTGTGATTCCCCAGCGGCTGAAGCAAGATGAGATTATCTGCTGACAGTGAAGGATTTTTCAGACTTAGGAACCTGACGTTCCACTATGGGCTCTGTAGTATAAAATGAACACAGGCTTATGTACTACTGTTCTCCCTTCCCCAATTTCTTTTACTTCCAGTCATTGCAGCCTGTGTCTGTCTCCCATTCACATTCCCCTTCTATCCTTGTCTAAGTTTATTACCTACGTTTCCAACTTCATCCTCACTTTCAAGAAACTGCTCAGCATTTTTCTGGTCATTAGGTACTAATTTTAAAAGTCTAGGTTACAAAGAAGAGACTGGAAATTCTCACTGATGCAAGCATTATTGGCAAGTGGTGAGACAGTTCACACGACAGGAATGCTAAAGATCTTTAGAAAAAATTTGTTTAGGGGAAGAGGTGAAAGTAGTGAATGATGTAGTGGTAGTACTACAAAGACACTGCTAGCTGGTCTGTATATCCCGATAATTCAGAAACTAATTGTGAATGTGCTAAAACACAAAAGACAAGAAGAGAATACAGCAGAGTGGGAAGGAGGGAGAGTCTTTATAGACCATGAAACCATACCAGAATTATTTCTTATGACTTGTCTGCAGTGAGAGGCAGACTGTGGGGGAGCAATTGTCTTGCCATGGGAGAATTCAATTTCAGAAATGTAGCATGGAGGTCACACAGCTTATTAGAGTTTCTAAAATTATTCCTTGTGATCCTTTAACAAAGAAAGTATTACTGCTCTCAATACAGGGTAACTCAATTATGGTCTCACTACGATGGATAGAGCTGTATTAATTCCTGGCCTGGAGTCGGTGAGGGATAACTGGAGATGATAGATGGGATTTGTGTCATGTAATTTTAATCATCTACCATGAGTGTAGAACTAGTTGCCCTGGACTCCTTCTGCAGGCAACAGAGGGAAATAGGTACTGCTAGAAGGCAAGTCATGCCACCTATCTTAGAGCCCTAGGATGTTTCATCTCACCTCATGTTAGTTATCCAAAAGGCAGATTTCTTCCCATCCAGGTCCTGTCCATACTCAATGCAAAGGGCAAGGCATCACCAGAATGCGAGTTATTAAATTCTAAATCGGTGTCCAAGACAGGCAAGGTGAATCCCCTGCACAGTAGCAAAATGGCTAATTTCCCACGGTTGATGAAAATTGTAAGTGAAGTCAGCTGGGGAGAAGCAGATAGAAAAAAGCAAATGAAAAATGGGAGTTCTACGACAGAAACTAAAAAGATGTTTAAAAAGCAAAGAGTACTCCATCAAGGAAGAAGAAATCTTTAGCTAAAAGCCTATTCTGGTTCACCGGCAAAGGGAAATAGCTGTTAGAACTAGCCTTCCACTGCTCCCTAGTGTAACATATGGAAAACATGACATTGAATGTAATATATAAATGAGAAGCTTACAGCCCAGGAAATCAATAGGGAAAGCTAGAGAAATACAAAGAAAAACATGCGGTCAGCAATAAGACAATAAAGGGCAAAAAAAAAGAAAATTTGAGCATTTACTAATAGTGCTGTTGTGGCTGTGGTGGCTTAAAGATGTAGGGCTTGGATACATTTTACCTAACTTTAGTCATCACAATATAGTTATTTACATCTGAGCTAGTGACCCTTCACATCCTTTACAGACAATTGAGAGAAATAGGACTTTTTAGGGCACAATTCCTGTCATCCTAATGCAACTGTATAAAGCAGTTCAGATGAAACATCCCCTAGAAGTGTTTCCCTCCATGACTATTGTCCTGGTTTCGGCTGGGATAGGGTTAAATTTCTTGCTGGTGCTGTGTTTTGGATTTAGTATGAGGAGAATGTTGATAACACACTGATGTTTTCAGTTGTTGCTAAGTACCCTCCTAGTCCAAGGACAGCTCCCATGCCTACTGACTGAGCTAGGTACACAAGATGGGAGGGAACATAATCAGGACAGCCAGCTCAGTTGGCTAATGGGGTATTCCATACCATGTGACGTCATGCTCAGTATATGAATGGTAGGCGTGATCCAGGAAGTACCGATCGCTACCTGGTTATCGGTCAGCGCGGGTGGTGAGCAATTGCATTGACTCATTTTGTATATTTTATCATTATTATTATTATTTTCCCTTTTCTGTTCTATTAAACTGTCTTTATATCCACCCACGAGTTTTTCTCACTCTTCCCCTTCCGATTCTCTCCCCGTCCCACCGCGGGGGCGGGAGTGAGTGAGCGGCTGCGTGGTTGGTTAAACCACGACAACTATAAAGGAAGAACCAACAGATGTAACTGGGAAAAAATTTGAGATACCCAAGCTCTCCTCTGCCAAAATGTTTGCTTGTTTTTTGAACTGCATCAGTTAACCTAATACAAATGCATTAGCGATTAAAGCTTAGCAACAGTATGAACTCATAATTTGAGAGATGGTAATAATTTTAGTAGAGATGCACAAAAGGTAAATAGTGTATTTGTACGGCACCGGAGCAGGGCATTCGAACCCTTTAATAACTGCGACAGATATGACAAAACCTGAGGGTAAAATTTTATTCACAAGACCCAGATAACTTTTATCCAAGTCGGTTGAGAAGGCTGCTGGTCTACTGATGTAAATTTTATATGAATGTTATAAAGTCAGGATTCAATAGATTAGAATTCTGTGCCAATACTGAAAAAGAGAAAGGTTAGCCTGAAACTGTCCTCCCTCTCCCCTCAAAAGCCCCTGCTAGAGTTCTGTGGGAAGACACATAATGAGCGATCCAAACTAGGCAGCTGCAGGCTGTGCTAAGCTTGAAGGTCGTCTACAGAGATAGGGGAGTTTTGAGAAACTGAGTACTTGGCAAGAAATCAAAGAAGTTGGACTGAAAAGCAAGTAAAAGAGGATGTCAGCAAGGACACAGATGTTACAGGACGAAGGCGCGTGGACAGAAGGCTAGCGCAAATCATAGCTGAGTTACAAGAGCGTGAACAATTGCATGTAACGAATCATTATCTCACACGAGACGCATGTATAAGGTTGGGGGCTATATAAGTGCTGCTATAAGCTGTAATAAAGGAGAATGACCATACCCACATTGGGACTCATCATTACTCCGGTACCGCGACTCCCACTCCGTCATCAGATACAGATCCGAACAAACTCCGGCAGAGTTCAATCCTTTTCTCCAAAGCCATAAAATAAACCTTTAAATACAGGTAAACAACAGACTGGCTGTGCTATTTCTGGGCTTATCTCACACAAAATAGGCATTTAATTGAGTCTTTTAAATTAAGGGTAGTTGCTCTAGGATTCCTTTATAGTGACTGGAAAGAGCCAGACTCTGCCATAAGGCACACAAGAACTGAATCAGCTGCGGGATGCCTTTCTCTTGTCAAGCATATTGGGAGCCTCAAGTGATGACATTCACACCTTATGTTTAAGCTTTCCAGAACACTGACCCTGAGACAGAACAGCAGTTTCAGGCCAAAAGATTCAGCCCAGGCAGGGTTATTTAAGAAGCCTGAAAACACGGGTTTATGTAATATGTTGTAAACCCATAACTACCACCTATCGCCAGTTTTAGTCAGTTGTAAGTCTGACCTAATCTTTTTGAAATATATTTTTCAGCAAACAGCAGGAAGCCAATGATCTTAAACAGAATAGTTCTTACTAAGAAAAAAGTGACCTAAGGAAAAGTTTGTAGAAGACTGCTTTTAGCTCACAAAAAATTTTTTTTAAAATGATTTTTAAGAAAAAATGTGAAATCCTTCTATTTGTAGTGGATTTTGCATTATAACTCAGATTAAAACAGAAGGTCTGAGGAAATTTGCCAAATTCTTCCTCTTTTAAAAACAGATCAATAATTAAGAATAAATAAATTGAATCCTCCAGTTGTTGTTCGCATTTGTAAGAGTTAGAATACTTAGCATCTCCTTTTCATCCTGCCTTTTTAGAAATAAAACAGCATTTAGGAGTATTCATCATGTTCTGTAGAAATATTTATTCTCACGGTAAGTATTGATCTTCAAATTGAAACAAGTATGAAAGGTGCCTTTACCACGTAAAAAGACATTTCACCACTAGAGGGAACTATTAGACTTTATTGTCAGTGGGGAAACGAGCAACTGCATTTCAGTTGTCGGTGCTAGCTCCACTCCAGAAAAGTCTTCTCAACTTTGCTGAAAACACTGCAAGTGATATATTACGTTAATTAATATAATGTGTAGATGATAGAAAAACATTGAAGCTTTTATGTGACATTTAGACAATAAGTATTGAACATATGGTATACGGTATTTACAATAAAATGAGAAAGTAAGAAGCTTGCTGCTCTTGGAAAGATTTAGGGAGAGTTTTACTGAATTATGTAAAACTAGACTATGTTAAATTAAAAAGCTACTGCAAAATGTAGAAACACTCATGTAATTTCCTAAGAGGAGAAATCTCTCTTCAACACAGAGCACTGTCCTTTGCTCATTATTGTAGCAACCATTTTCAACCAGACTTATATTTAGTGACGTGATAAAGCTGTCTCCTCTGTCTGCTTTCATCCAGATGGGGAATGTGCAGTACAACTATCTTTCTTTTTGGGGGTAGAGAGGGTAGAGATTTTGCTTGTTTATCTTGCTTTGTCCTTTGCAGTTTGTGGTTTTTTTTTTTTTTTTTCTTCATTTTGTTAGGTTGCTACATGTTGCTTCCTCTAAATGCTAGAAAAAGCCAAGTGTGGTACTTTAAGCAGCCTGTGAATTATTTTTGCTCAATCCACATTTCTGAGGCAGTTTATTGCACTGCCTTAACGCAGCCCCTGAAAAAGTGTTTGCCTCCTGCAAAGTAGACAATTAAAAGAAAAATATTTCAGTACTGCTTGGAATTCCTCAAGAAGTCACTGCCTCGACATGACTCAGAGCAACATGCTAGAGCCACATTTTAACAAAGGATCTAATAATTACTTTGATAACAATATATTCATGCATTTCAGAAAATTGGGTAAGAGTTCTGAAAGTTTTTTTTTTCACCCTCAGCAGCATGACATACCATCGATGCATGGTGTGGCCATGATTTCTTCTTCCTCTGAAGCATCGTGTATGAACAATAGTAGAATAGCATGCATTACTTACTGTCACACGCATGCGCACGGCTCTGTGAGCGACTCTCCTGAGGGCCAAAGCAAACTCTGCAACAGAGACAAAGCAGCAAAACATTGGGGTCTACCCCCAAGCCACCCTCCCTCTTCTGTTGTGTATTACATGTAGCCTTGATGAGAGCGAAGACCTTAGCAGGTATGTCTGTACTACCTGACACATTTCCTCTGCTTCAGCATCTGAGGTTGTTGGGTCACGTGAAAGGGTTTCATGTGGAGCGTCAGCTTACAGCATGGGGAAATCCTTCTCTTTAGCACCCATCAATACATTTGCTGCATGACACAACGTGATCCAATGGCTGTATTGTTTCTCTGTCAAGTGTGGAGTTCCCCCAATATGTTCCTACTCATTTACACTATATTGTTGGAATAAATCCAGTTTCCTGTGCTTCAAACTTTTGCTAAGCGGTGGGTAGGACTCGTTGGTTGGTAAGTTTTTCCACAGTCTTTTTTATTTACAGGTCCGTTGCTGCTTGCTCTCTATTTTGCTGTTCAGAGTGGGCAGTCACTCCTCTTCCTGTTGCCTGCAGAGCACTGAAGCCAGAAGTTCTTCCCTTAGCCCCACACCCATCCTCAGAAATGACTGATATTCTCCACTGGGAGCTGGGAGAGCCTCATGTAATAAGAACACAAAGTGCATTCACTGAGTTATTCCCTGTAAATCAGAAATCATTCTCCTACCGTCTGTGCTTGCTTGCTAAGGGAAAAAAAAGCCCTGAGATCAACCTACTACTGTTCAACATTGTACCAAGAAAAATTGGCCTCAGCAGGTTGCCAGGATTTGTTGGAATTAGACATTTTTATAAAAAGCTACATACATTTCTTTTTTCATATGTTGTATAGAATGCTGATAGTTTAGAGAAGGCAGTAATTTATATTTCCTTGTTTCAGCTGAGTTTTTTCCCAGATGAGATTTTCTCCTGGTTAACTGCAATTCACTAGTAAAATGTTTATGCCTTTCTTATATTTATTATCTGTTAAATATTGAATGCTAAATTTGAAATGCTGCACCTGGGAAAATATGTAAATACTGTATGATACAAAGTTCTGTTTAACCAGACGTGTGCAAAATTTATTTGATCCTGTAAAATGTGGTGTTTAGCGCATGAAACAACTGAATACAGATTTCAGGTGTACTGAGTGACTAACCTTCTACAAGCTTGGTGGGGACTGAGGACAATCAAAGCTTCAAATATTGGAGATGAATCAACTCAGGTGTCAAGGCAGTTGAGTTAAACACACAAATAGTATGTTTATGTGGGATGAGAGTTTATAATTGTGGCATATAACTACAGGCCTGTCAGTCTGACCTTGGTGCCAGGGAAGGTTATGGAGCCAATCATTTTGAGTGCCGTCACGCGGCACGTACAGGACAACCAGGTGATCAGGCCTGGTCAGCATGGGTTTATGAAAGTAAGGTCCTGCATGACCTGATCTCCTACTGTGACAAGGTGACCCACTTAGTGGATGAGGGAAAGGCTGTGGATGTCATCTACCTAGACTTTAGTAAAGCCTTTGACACCATTTCCCAAAGAACTCTCCTGGAGAAAGTGGCTGCTCATGGCTTGGATGGGCGTACTCTTCGCTGGGTAAAACACTGGCTGGACGGCCGGGCCCAAAGAGTTGTGAATGGAGTGATGAATGGACTTAACTCCAGTCAGTGGCCGGTCACGAGCAGCGTTCCCCAG
>NW_009233596.1:0-1726 GCF_000690835.1 Fulmarus glacialis | reverse complement strand
TATACTTGTAAAAACATTTTGTGTTTTCTCTGATGACAGTGGCAAGGCTGAGTTCTAGCTGGGCTTTTGCCTTTCTAATTTCCACTCTGCACGACCTAACGAGATCCCTGTACTCTTCTTGAGTTGCCTGCCCCTTCTTCCACAAGTGATAAACTCTCCTTTTTTTCCTGAGTCCCAGCCAGAGCTCCCCGTTCAGCCAGGCCGGTCGTCTTCCCCACCCGTTCTTCTTACGGCACATGGGGACAGCCCGCTCCTGCGCCTTTAAGACTTCCTTCTTGAAGAACGTCCAGCCTTCCTGGACCCCTTTGCCCTTCAGGACTGCCTCCCAAGGGACCCTCTCAACCAGTGTCCTGAGCAGGCCAAAGTCCGCCCTCCAGAAGTCCATGGTAGCAGTTTTGCTGCCCCCCTCCTTACTTCGCCAAGTATCGAGAATTCAATTCAGTCTGCTGGTCTAGACAAATATTCATTATAAGGCTTGGAGGGAACCATGGGTAACGACTCAATCCTAATTGAGGAAGGCATGTTTTGCCACCCTGCTCATCTGTGCAGCTCTTTTGCTTTGTTGCCCGGCTACTGAGAGGAGAGGGAAAGGTGTGACTAGTGGAGAAGAAGAAAACAAAGCAGCCAGACACACAGTGCCAGCAGTGCACCGTACTGACATGCAGTCTGTGACCCAATTTGAGCCCTGCTGTTAATGAAGTAAATGCAAAGTAGCATTAGCAAACAGCTTAAACCCAATTCTTAACGTAAAGGCTCTTTTCTTCTCAAGCTCACACTCCATGTTTGCTTCTACAAATGCAAGAGGAGTATTTGTCCAAAGATTAAAAACTGTTCTAATGTATAGGGATTGACAGACAATAAGTTTCTTTGTGTTTGAGGTTTTGAGACACTCTCATTTCAAGTATTTATTAATGGAAAGGAGAGGAAAATGAATGGTCTGGATTGCTGATCTTTATATAGATAATATAGATTTTTGTGAGAAAGAAATAGAGAGAGGCTCGTCAAACTTCTGTTTTACTCACCTTCTTACAGCAATCTAAATCTCCAGTCTGAAGACAGGTCATCCTTTTGTGAAAAGCTGGCGCTGAAAACCTCCTTCTAGGTTGTAAGGGTTAAGTATTTGTTAAGTGGTGCCAAGGAAGGCAAGAGACTACAGGTCTATGTACACGTTTTCAGGTCTGACCTTTAAATCCTGAGTACAGCCTTTTGTGTTTTCCCCAAGGAAGTGGTTAAGGCCATAACAAGCAAAAGAAATCTGGATGCATTTTCCTGTATTTTCTGCCATGCATTAAAGGTCTGTGCTGCCCTCCGTACGTGCTTGTAAGAAATGGGCTGTCTGAGCACAGTGCCTCTTTCACTTCAAATAGCCCCACAAAAAACAAAATTGATTGACTTTGCGGAGGTTTACCTCATCGGCTGATCCACAGCCTGAGGTGGAGTATGGGGGAAAGCATTGGATTGCTTCTCTGGAAAGCTAAGTGGAAAATAAAGGAGGCTGTACAGTATGAGCTGCAAAAGTCCTTACAATACCAGCTGAATGACGTCATATAGGTGTAAACACACTCTGAAGAGCTTTAAGGCGAAGGCAAATGACTTATGTGTAATGACAGGGAAAGGGGCAGCTAGTGGAAGGGGTGCACAGACCAGTTCAGATCAAGGGGCACTGGTTTTCAGCATCAGTTTTCAAAACTGGATGAGGTGTCCGTGCCCAGGCGCTGGCGGGGGG
>NW_009233595.1:0-4909 GCF_000690835.1 Fulmarus glacialis | reverse complement strand
TCGCCAATCTGAAACGAAGAAGTTCCTGATACACTCTCTAAGACTCAATTGGGAGTTTTAGAAAGCAGGTATTCTTTATTGCAGCGCTGGACGCACAGGGGATTGCTCCACCTAGTGTGCGTGCCAAATCACTTAACCATAGGGCTTAAATACAGTTAGAGTATACATATTCATTACATTTCCGATAAATAATCTAAATATTCATGTCATTTCCCAGAATTCATTAACATGTGCAAAAGTCTCTGACGCATGCACCCTTGTGCTCTTTGGTGGTCTTTCGGGTCCTCTGGTGGTCGTCGACAGTCTTCATCACAGTGCCCTCTGGTTGAACTCAGCCTTTATGCATGCTCCGTCTATCCCTGGGCTTGGTTTACATGTTTTTCACTTGCAACAAGCTAGCTTATTCCAGTATACCTTCCCTATCTACCCTCCAAGGTTAGCTTCTCTATCTACTTTACGTAGAGTACCAAGTTTCAAGGTTCTTTTATTTACTGAGTGTGCGGCCTATCTATTCATAAAGCATTCCTAACCCATGTACATCATTTCAACCAAAGAATCTCATGTCTCTTCACTGTTCCTTTCTTAACAGTGCTTCCAGGATACACAATTTATCTGCATACCTACAGACAAAACACCTGCTAGTTACCTAACTTTTAAGCAACAAATCTTAACAAACTGTATCCACTACATCACAGGTGCCAGACAGATTTTAATCCCTCCTCTTCCCTTCACTGCTTTGCTCTGTGAAATCAGGACATGATGCTGAAAGTAACTGAATTGTTTTGGAATAGGGAAGATTGGAAAGACGTCGTCCTTACAGCTAGGCTAATATGGCAGAGAAAGACTGTATGTAAATTTGACAGAAATGTGATTTTGTTCTGAGTGGACGTTGTGAATGTAGGAGCCATGCAAACAGAACAGTGGTGGATGGTCACCAGACAGCGCATCTAAATGCAGATTTCAGAATGATTGCAGGACAGCAAACATCCCTTCCAAAATAGCTATTATTTGTGTTGGAAATGTGCTTTTGACATCTATGGGTTTTTAGTTGGGAAATAAAAACAGATTAGAAAGTTACTAGATGGTAGCCAAACAAAACTAACACAGCATTCACATTCAAGTAGAACAAGCTCCTCACAGACTCATAATTATTTGTGGCGAATATTCACCAAATAACTTCAAATAAACTAGAGGAGAGAATGCTCTGTTCCTGACAGATTGTGGGCAGTGTAGGTTTCATGTATGTGTTTGACTCCTGGCAGAAGAATTCATTCTGGCATGAGATGGAGCCTATTAGGAAATTGGCTACACAAGTAAAAGTCCACACTCCATTTCCTTTAGGGTTGCTAAGCACAACAATTATTGCCCTCAGTGGTAAGGCAAGCACTTAAATTAATAAATGTCCTATTAATGAGTACACTAAACACAAAAATGTCTGAACTGGAAAAATACCAACTGTGCACGTTACCAACTGGGCGTGTGTTTCATGTTGGTTAAACAAACGAGCTAATAGAGTAAAAGTCAAAGGTTAAAGCACACGTAACTATGAGAATTTAGTTTTGTCTTGAATCTACCTTTCTATGTCATTAAGAAATTTTTCAGAAAAGTGGTGATGATACGTGAGCTTAAAAGCAGTATGGTGCAGAGTGTTAGCACACTCATATATGGGTTTATGTGTAAAAAACCCAACCCAACAACTATAATTTCTTAATCTGAAATGAAGAAGGGTAACCGACTGTAACAAAACCATTTCCATCAAACGACAAATTCTACAATTCCTCAAACTGAGCAAATTCTAACTATCTCATCCTGGATTTTTAATCCAACCTTGCCTTTTCCACGTGAAGTATCCTTGCTCTTGATCGGAAATGAAAGTCTGCTTTCTCCAGCTTTGAGAGTGTCCTCTCCACATTTGTAAGCTGTCTGCAGACCAGACATCCGCCAGCTTCTCCTCTGTTGCCTTTTGAATATGGGAGTGGTGTTGTAAAGGAAAAAAGCCATAAATTTGACTTGAAATTTTACCCTGAGAGCATCAGTTTTGCATTGCTTATACTGTAAGATGCTTACTGTAAATTAAATTAAATGTAATCCAGCAGCAAATGTGTTAAGGCTTAGGGAGGTGGGGAGGCTGCAGTGTGATACAAGTTACAGAAAGTAACAAGCCTGCTGCCAAATGCAGCTCTCACTCTAAAGAATACAACAAACACAACTTTTTGTTACTGTGATATGTGGCTGATATTTTTATGCACAGTGTAAGACAGGGGCCTAGCGTGGATCTCTGGTGTAAGTGTGTGCGCCTGTAAGGGCAGCAAGAGAAATCAGAGACTGACGGAGTTAACGTGCTCTGGGATCAGGGTCGAGCAGAGCCCTATCGGACTGCATCAGCCCCAGTGAGCTATACTTCACACATGCGTTGGGCAAAAGATTTCCAACAGCCCGCAAGTGGTTGGATGTCCTATCCCCAATTTGAAACCAGTCTCAGTTGGATACTAATTGTCCTCAGTGCCTTTGAAAGCTTCTCTGAGGTGACTAAACTGAACACTGAGGAGTCTTGAGTGCTGTGGTCGTGCAAAGCACGAGGAAGGAAGGAGGACAGGAGGTTTGAAGGCTTAGATGCCTCCTAGCTCTCCCGCAGTACCAGCGCTGCGGCAGTCTCTGCTGAGCAGCGCACTTGGACACCAGCCTCATCCAGGCAAGCAGAGGTCCAGCCAGACGCAGGAGATCGTTACTGCCATACAAGTCTTTGACGTTTGGAGTTCTAGGCTTAAATAAAACATTGCAAGCGTGAAACATGTTAACAACTCTACAAATCCTGCAATATCAAATATATGCAGAGTTAAAAAAACATGCCATCAAAAAGAAAAAAATTGTCTTGTTTTCAATGTGATTCTCTAGGTGAGCAGCACCGTCCTCCAAGTAAAATAATGTACTTACTGTGTCTTTCCTTTAAAAAATAAGAGAGCATAAACCTTGCAGAAAGGAAAGAGTATAAGTGCCCAGCAACAAAGATCCTTTTAATAATATCCTTTTAATTCTTATGAATGTCCCATTGATTACAAGATATAGCCAGTAAAGAAGTCTGATTGTCCTGCCTTGCACAGCCATTGACCTCTAGGAAAAGTAGGTGAAATTTGGATGTAAAATGCTGATTTAGTAGTTTGCTGGTTACACAGCAGAGGCTCAGATGATCCTGGAAGGTAAGCTCAGAGCAGAAGCCAGCCAGGGTTATCCGGGTTCTGTTCCTCACTGATGTTACTTGGTCATCTGAGTCTGAGGGAGTCGCTTACATTCTGTGGCTGTATTTTACCCACCAGTGAGCCTGAAGTTTCTTCACAGAGGCAGTGTAGAATGAATTAATATTTTATAATGTGCTTTGAAATCCTCATATAAAAGGCACTGCAACATTGCAAAATATTTCCTGGACAGAATCATCTGAGGTGAGATCTGCCTCTTTTTATGTAACTTCTTTCAAAGATCAGAAACTAATTGGACTCCGAGATGAAATAGTGCAGTGAAACAAGATGGACCCACAGTTCCCAACATGCCTATGATCTGTAACATCACAGAAAGCTGAATGGATCAGATAATTCTGCTAAGAAGGCCTGGAAATAACCATGAAAGCAATTTTTTTTTTTATTTGACCACGCCGAGTTTTTGTGGTCTTAGCACTGAGCACATGAACATACTCTCCAGAAGGATCACTTTGAAAGAAGCCTAATGATTTTTTTAATAAAACTCATCCCAAAGGCTGACGAGGAAGAGGCATAGGAAATGCAAACCACCCCTGAGCTTCATCAGACTGCACATCACCAGGTGACACCTGTGCAAACTAACAGTCCGGATCTGACCCACCAAGAAAGCTCTCCTCTTAAATACCTAAGAGCTGTCCAGATGGCACAAGTAAGGTGATGTTTTCCCACAGTTTGCTGAACAGTCTGTCGGGGCTGCTTTTCAATAGCTAGTATTTATATAATTAACAAATACTTTGGAATGTTTGTGGAGTATTGATGGCTGCCTGGTCTTGTTTGCAAAGTACACTCATTTTAATTTGGCCAAATCTTAAGAAATGTTGAGTATTTGCATCTTTGTCTGCTGACACATCTTGTATTTGAACCTGGTAAATGTGCCAAGTATTTTCATATCCACAGAAGAAATCACTAGAATTAAAGGGTGCTGAGCTCACTGTGCTCAGCATCTTGTGAAAGCTGATTCTTTGCTTATGGTGATATAATCTTTTTTAGATGCTTCATATTCATTCATTAGAATCTGTTCTCTCCTGGATCCACTTGCATTAAGTCCTGTTAATTAATACCAGTTAGACTTCTGCGTATCGACAGAAGGGTAAATCTACCACACATTGGTGGTATGTCATGACTGGGGGTCGTAAAATTATTTGTGGGGAAAAAAAACCACCATAAAAACTTGCTACATACAAGCAGCATCTAGTTGTAAAATACCACATTTTATCTAACTTGTGTGTAGGTATGGAGGTATTTTGTTTCATGCCTCAAAAAGAAGTCGGTAAGCTGTGTTAAGAAAGCTGTGGAGTATGCTACTGCAAGTATTGGAATATTATTGATAAATCAATGGTGTATCCTCATCTTGAATGCTGTGTCTAATTTTGGTCTCCCTCTTGGAAAGGACACAGCAGGAACAGAAAGGCTGTGGAAAGGGTGGTGGAAATTACTAAAGGCACGGGTGAGAATCGACCCAGAATAGTGAGTGGACTTGAAGGAGAATAAAGGAGGGATATAATATGGGCAAATAAAAAAAAATGGTTTGTAGAGTGTAAATTATCCGTTCCCGTAAGACAGTAAGAAGGGAACGAAGCAGACCACGAAAAGCCAGGAGCCCTTGTCGTGCGGTGCAGCAGCCCAGCGCCAGCACAAATCGCCGGGGCCGGGAGCCC
>NW_009233594.1:0-26045 GCF_000690835.1 Fulmarus glacialis | reverse complement strand
CCGAAAGGGTTGTCAAACATTGGAACAGGAAGTGGTTGAGTATATTTATGGAGATACTTAAAAGACATGTAGATGTGGTGCTTAGGGACATGGTTTAGTGGTGGACTTGGCAGTGCTAGGTTAATGGTTGGACTTGATGACCTTAAAGGTCTGTTCCAACCTAAACGATTCTATGATTTTATGATTCTGTGAATTAAATATTACTTTGGAAATAGGAGCACAGCCTGAAAATAACGGATGAGAGATTCCAATACAGAAAAATCAACGATAGTTACCACACAATCATGCTTTCAGGAAAATGAGCCCTCCATCTTCTGTTGCATGTAATCAACTGTTAGATATGTAGCAACTCTCTACTTACAACATAGCTAGCCAATATCAATATTAATTAGAGTTGAGGAAGCAGCTCATAATAAACAGTTCATTTGATGAGTTCCACATATTTTGCAAATGTCACTGCTCTCTTAAATTTATAATTTTTCATTATTTCACAGAATATATACTTTCTTGCCAGCTAACTAGTGTTGGAATTGTTACTTAATTAATTGTGGTTTGTCACAGAGATCATTTAAGAAATCTTCTCTTTTAATTTTGCTTTGTATGTTATAAACAACTCTCATAGAACACAAGTTTTAAATGAGTTTATTGGGAGAACAGGAGCTTTCAAGATGAAAATGAACATTCTGCGAACATCTGCACACACATATTTTGACTAATTGGGGAAAATGCACAGAGAACAGAATGACATGACTAAAAACAATACATTAAAATGCTGTGGAACATTTTGAGGAAATTTTGATTGCATTTAATAGTACCAATTCCAACCATATTCTGGTGAACAAAAATTAAACTGTCAAAGGAAGGAAATACCTGCAAAATAGTGTTTCTCAATTGTTTTACTGTTCACAAGGTCTTTCACAGCCTCTGAAGTCCTGCCAGGGAATCTAGAGATCACCAGGAAGCCAGAGGCAACTGCAGAGAAGCCCCTTATCTCTAAGCCAGCTCTTGGTCACTATCATTTGCTAATTGACTACATATTCCCAAGTGATTCACACTACAGATTTTGTAACTGAATTGAACATTGCTGTTTAATCATGCTGAAACCACAAAAGTACTTTCAGGCAGGGCTTGGAAAACTGTTAAAGCCTTATGTTGCATTACATCTCCTATCAGACCTCATGCAGTAGAGAACGTGCATGTCTCAGTCCTCTCTGTCTTCTGCTCTTGCTCAATGCCTGTCCCTTCCCCATACTTGGACTTTAGAGTCTGAGGTATGGGGAGATGAGTACACTTCCCAAAAAGTATCCATTAGACTTGCAGATGAGAAAAAACGAAGGAGGGGAAGAGAATATAATACCTAAGACTTCCACTGATTTCAAAGAAAAACTCAAATACACAGCAGCCAATTGTGCCAGAGCACAAACACTTTAGAAACGTAAATCACAGCTCACCTTACTAAGTATTTGACTTGTTCCAAGATTTAAATAAAAATATCAATACTGAAAATGTTTTCTATTCTGTTTATATTTGAGAATACTCAGCAGCATTTTGAGATTTAGAAAAAATACAGGTTTCAGTCGATTTTTATTTTGAATAAAAATATTCTACATCACTCAGCAAAGATTTCTCCTGCACTATCGATAAAGTTTTTCAGAAAAGACAACTACCTTATATAAAAAACGGTCTCAAATATATGTATTCTTCTCAACTCCTCACATCCTAAAGCATTCTGCAATTTATTTCCCCACTTTCATCTACTGCGATTCAGAGCAGCCATGGTGTGATCATATGTTTTTTCAAGAATAGCTGATGAATACCTGAAAACTCTCCCACTGTGGGACATTCTGTTTTCTCAGGAATGAAAAAAGCAGCCAGAATGACACATTTTCTATTTCTAAAAATAAACTAAAAGGCCAGAGAAATCAATGAAAAAAAAATCACTGCTAAGACAGCAAAAAACAGAGTACCAATTACATTTTGGCAATGTGACTAATGAGACAGCCAGCTAATTACCTGAATCTGATAAACTTTTTAGCAAATAATAATCTTATGGGTAATGCTTACTTCCTTTCTAACATTGCAATTTTTCATAATGAAGAAGCATAATGGATAACGTATGATAAAATCCCTCCCTACCTAAATGAGATTTTGGTTCTATGCTGTTAACCGTCGGAAGACTCAACTAGTTAAGCCGATTATTGCTGGATAAGGAAACTGAAAGAAGGGGTTTGTCTGGGAATAGGTTGATCTTTTCCCTCTATTGCCTTACATGAGAAGGTAATTTAATTTACATAGCCTTCTCTGCAAGGATTTCCTACATTTCCCTGCTCTCCTATCTGTAACCCTCATGGGAGGCAGGAAAGGAAAGGATCTCTCTGTAACCCCCACTTTTTTGCACAGGAATTCACCTCCACATCCCAGGCTTCCCTCCCAGTTTGATAATCACCAAATACTACATAATGAAGAGGAGATTAATTCAACCAACACATGCTGTTCCAGAGAGATGAGAGCAAGGGTAAGTTTTTCCGTTTGCAGGTCCAAGTGCCCTGCTCTGATCCATGAACTCAGATACGTAGGAATAGTTCCACCACCTGAGGATTCTTCAGAGCACTGTGGATATCAGCACAGATTTGCTGCCTTCATTTCCACTGGTCTACAAGCATTATTCTGATCTTCAAAAAAAACCTGTTATCATGTCCCCTCCAAAGGCATAAAATTAATTCTTCTGAATAATTCCTCTCTGATAGGGATTGATTCAACACTAATCCACAGGCAACGCTGCCCCACCCTGGCCCGGCAATGTGTGTGTATTGGGGAAGCAGGGGGCCAAGCCAAAAGTGGGCAAGTAGAAGCTCTGAAAACCTCAATTACATGTTTCTAAATGCTATTAAAATTCAGTCTAACTTAAGTTGCAGAAAGGACATATAATACAAAGCTCTACTTTTAAAGCATGAAAACTCTTTGTAAATAATATAGTTCCATCATTGCTTTGTATCCCTCTGCCTGTATCCCCTCGCTGTCTTTTGAAAGTTCTTTCTGCATGTTTGTGCAGCATATAGCACTCTGGGATCCTGGTCTATGCAGGAACGTCTAAGTGTTTTACTAATACACATCATAATATGGCTTCCTGGATATCTAAAGCATGCTGCAATTCTCTTTCATTTCTGTCTGTCTTAAAAACTGAGATTTCACTGAGCTGGCAATAACAATTAAGAGTAGATATTACAGATCCATATACTTATTTATCACAATAGAGATTCCAAACAACAACTGTGCATGAAAGGTAAGGAACTTCAGTAGAAATCTTGCCCTGCATGGTAAACAAACAGCTGTTTATCATTGGCCTAATTACCAAGTTAATGAGATACTAATTTCTATATTCATAAAGTATGCATGAGCAAGCATAAGCGTATGCAAAGCAGAGCATAGTGACAAATTTAATAAATAAAATAACAAGGTATTGGTAAATAAACATTAATGATCTTTAAACCTAAGAATCAGGTTATGTTTTATGGGAAGCTTGCCTAAGCAAGACATAATTCTAGTAAGTCTAGATGTTTGTATATTAACAGCATCGAGCAAGTATAAAGTACTTCATTTAGAAAGGAAAAATAGCAAATGTACAAATATAAACTGGGGAATAACTGTGCTGGCAGCAGCACTGAAGAGAGGTTTGGAACTTACAACACAGCACCAAAATAAGTCAAATTAATAATATGCAGGTGCTGCAAGAAAAGGAAAATTTTCTGGGAGGTCACCTGTAAGTACAAGCAGTAATTCTGCTCTCCTCTGACAATGTCACAGCTGAAGTGCTTCATTAGGAAAGGGCTAGAGGAATTAGTGAGAATCCAGAGTAGAACGACAAAAATGCTAAGAGGTTTGGAAATTGTAAGCTTTGCAGAAAGGTTAAAAATGTTGGATTCTTCCATTTAGAGAGTAGAAATCCAAAAAGTACACTGTAAATTCTTCAATTACATAAAATATTGCAATGAGGATTATAATGACTGATTTTCTCCATGCTTCCCTGAGGAATTATGAATACTCACTGACAGCAGTGGGGACTTAATATATTAGGAAATCTTTCTCAATAGTCAAGCCCTGGACATTTAAGCACTGGAACAGCTTATCTATGAAAGCTCTGAAACCCTTGCAGCTGGCAGGTTTTTAAGAAACAGTATGACAACCATCTCCCAAGAGATTCTTGCTTTAGAGCAGGAGGATGAGATCAAATAGATGACTCCTGCATTTCCAGTCCTTCACTTCTGTGATTGGCCATTCTTTGCTGATTCTGTATATGTGAAAAGTAGAGTGAAATAGTTCCCTAACACCTATCTTCTACAAAAACTGGAATATACCAGCTTCCTCAACCATACATCCTTGTGTCCCACCTCTGAGGAAGCAGTGTATTTTTTAGGAATATTGTCTGTGAGATACAATCTACTCCTTGCAAATATACATGCTTGCATGAGCCATGTCACTGAGAGAGCAGAGATATCAATTCAGAAGTTTTCTCTTGCTGACTGGTGCAGGTGTTTCAGTAGGATGATCAATGTATTTTCACAATTGTATTGGAGAGCATGAAAAATGAACAATGTGAAATCAAATGGTGTGAGAGCTCAGGATCATGTCAACTCTGAGTACGTTCGGCCTGGCAAAACCATGATAAACAGCAGCTCTTAAAAATAGCTGCTGTTTCCCCTTTCTATTCCCGTCGCCCCAAATTTGTTTTAAAAGTATGACGTGACATGACAAACTGACACTGTGCACAACATTACAAATCCTGGCCTGTCTGTGTAAGCCTGACAGCAGCTGGCTACCACATGCCTAAAAATAGCTTGGAGTTCTAGAAAATGCTAGAACTGGGGCTGGTTTCATCTTTGTCCTTGTCCTTTTTAAGGAAGGATGGGCAGCCATGGGTCCTGCTTACATGGAGATGGTAACTGCCCCCCAAAATTATTTAACTGAAAATGAGATTTCAGTTGCATTGAAGATGATAGGTTTGACCCGATTTTCTTTGGGAAATCCAGAGCTCCGCATCATCCCTTCTCATCCATTACCCAGGCTTAGCCTCCTTCTCTAGGACAAAGGAAATTCAATTCCCTCTGCTGCTGCCAGAGGAAGGGAAAGAAAGAGTAAGTCTATGCCTTTCGCATTGTGCTGTGGTGTTAATGAAATATCAGTAGAAAAGTTCATCACCTCAATAATCTACTTCTGTTTTGTTTGGGGGTTTTACCATTTTTTGGTTTGGCTGCTAAACTGAAAAATACACTACACACACAGATCTGTAAACTGCAGGTCATGGATTCCCACATAATTAGCTACCTACTTAAACTAGCCGGATTTTTTCAAAAGTTATGTGATTAATGGTAGTTAATAATGGGGTGTTGGTAGTTTCTTCATAGCTTCAGCTGAAACTAGCTCTGTATTATAAACCTTTTTGCTCCCTGTCAAATTCTCCCCTTATTAAAAGGATATTGCATATTGGAAAAATTCTGGAAATCAGATTTATTTTTCTAACCATCATCACCATTTCAGTCACAGCGTTATTTAAAGTCAGATATAAATAGTGATTTTTTCCTAAAAACTTAGAGCCTGTTTTTCAGTACATATTTTGACTCAGATAAAAGGATTTAGATCCAAAGTCCTTATACTATAAAACAGCTTACACATATGATGTATTTTGTGCATCTGAGAAATCCCACAAATTTCTCCGTATCATGTCAAACTTCTAATCTTTATTTCATTAAGATTTTACCTATGGAAAAAATAAATGGAGAACTTTCTAGGCTTTATACTTTACACATACATTTATGCAATATTTAGTCAAGTAGGCAACAATTGGATAAACATCAATAAGCTATTCCAAACATTTTCACTTTCCTTTCAACCTTTAGGACATTTTTATCTTAAGTGAAAAAAAATCATATGGAAACACTTTTTAGATTCCTATCATGCTGTTGGACAGAAAGACTTTCTAATTTTTAAAGTCCAGTTCTGGTTTCAATGTCACGGTGTTCATTCTATATTTTTTGATGTACGGAAGTCTTGTTTTCAGCCACACCACAGCTTTCTTGACAGAAGTTACTAGAAAACATTTACTTACAGAAGATGGAACATAAGCTGATCTCCACCGGTTGTTGCAGCGGTCTGGGCCTGAGGGATTTCTGCATTTTTCTTTTCCCCTTTCAGAAGGTCTCTAACACAAAGCTTTTATTAAAAAAAACATAAAGGTGTATTTTTGTATGGATGTTGCTTTGTTCTTTCATTCTCTAGGCTGCCTCCTAGTGATCAGAAATTGCCTTTCTTGCCCCATTCCCTTCAAAACTTCAACTTCATTTAATATAACTGTTTTCCAATTTAACTGAAGTTCTAAACTTGAACATCACTGATCACAACAATATTTCACTTTCTTTTCTCTTTCTTTTCTCTTTCATTTATTTGCTTCTCAATCCTAAATAAACTGTTGAAATTATAGGGACAGTAGCAGTAGCTCATTTTTATTCAAGCTATTTGCTATTCAGTCTCTAAGCTTCCTGCCTCAGCTTAGCACTGTGAAGGATCCTGCACAGTCTCACTAAATTCTCCCAGCTATTAGACTGCTTTCTGCTTCTTTTGTGAAAATAAGTCCTATCATCAACTCAGCATCACTTCCATCTTGACTGTCCTCACCCTGCCTCTAGTCAATTGTCAATCTGCTGCCATTTTCTACAGCCTCAATGAAGCTACTACAAGTCTTTTCCCTATTAAAAAAACCCAGTAAACCTAATTACTCAACCAGAATCTAAATACAGAAGTCTAGTAGTGACTATGAGTCATTGCTTACCATTGTATATTCATTTTGTATATAACTGTCTGTAATGTTGGAAGACCGAGCCTGTGACTCCATTCCATAAGGCCCACAGCAATGTGAATTGTTCTGAAACTACTGGGTGTTACCAGGAGTCAGATGCAGCCCCCTGATGTGGGTCTGTGCCCCCTTGCACCCTTCCCATGGTAGCTTGCGTGAGAGGCAGAGTTTGGTCCGTGGCTCCTTCCAGGAAGCGGCTGTGATGTTCAAGCCCCCTGTGCCAGCTTCCCTGCCTCGCAACTTCTATCCTGCCACTTAAAGCCCATCATTTTGTTGTGAAGTAGAAAAGAAACTGCGGTGCTGTGCTGACATGCTGAGAGGTGTTTGCACTGTAGCAGAAGAGGAAGAGATAGAAATATGTAGATGGGCCTTCCCTGACCTCAGAGAATCAACAACGGATAACATTAAAGCATGGATCAATATGCAATCTGCCACAAGTGTCTGGTGGCTTATTTAGACCTTGGCAAGGAAAAAAGAATTTCCCTCCCTTGCTTTAGGGAAAGTGTTGATATAAAAACAATTGTCAAAATCTCATCATCCAACCATCTGATATTGCTCCTTTCATGTCAGCCAGTGCTCTGGATTCTCCAAAAAATCAACACATCGTTTCTAACAATTGATCCTACACAGTACAAAACTACCACACCAGCCTGTCTTAAAACATACCTTTTCCAAAATGTACAGCAATAAAAATCTAACTCCCTGTAAGGAAAGAGGAGGGGTAAGACACATTCTCCCTCTTTTGAAATTTTGTCTAGAGAGTCCGATTAAGTTGGTTTCTCCATGGACCTCATGGAGCCTGATGAAGATACAGTGATTCACAAGACTGGAGCAGCTCATGCAGCCACAGCCTTTGACTGCAATCCCGTTCAATGCAGGAATCTCATTGATCAATTCTTGTAACACACCTAGTGTTTGCTCCTTCTCTTATCCAACAAAAATTGCCCCTTGTCCTCCCCTAAAATCACATGAAATTAATTCACAGGCAGTATCCTGATTTTAAGTCTGAGACCTCCACACAAGAGAAAAAAAAACTGAGTAATGCAGCTCAATCCTCAAAATCCTCTGTCATGGTAACACAAAATAGGAGAATACAGAGACTGTGAGAATTCTCTCTCTTAACCTTCTCCTGACAAAATAAGTTAAGCTCGACAGCCCTCTTGTTCAGAATCATATTTAACAGGAATTTGAAGTGAGGCCTAATTCTGATAGCTTAGGATGACACTTCTCAAAGCATAGGTATTTTCTGCTTTTTGGCACACAGAAGGGTCCATGTACCTATTGTCTTTTGATGGCTGTTTAGCTGTGACATTAAATATCCTCTTTTCTCTCCACTTGCAGCCTTTTGTTCATGTCTTAAATACAGCAGTACGTTTTTCATAGCCTCCTGCATGTGAAATAGACTTTTCTGCTACTCCCTCCCTGTGTGGTAATCTTGTTTCACTACCATTACAATAATATAGTCATACTGGTAAATCTTCTGTTAAATACCTTGACAGCTGAGAAACAGACAACACCATACTACTAAAGAGTCCCTCTAAAAGACTTAAAATCTCTCCCAGGTGTGACAATAACTATTAGTTATCGTTAACTTAATAATTTTCTCTTAAGTTGTATGTTCAAGTTTACTGCCAATCAATCAAGCTGCATTTGAAAGCCTGTTTAATTTCCCAAATTCAGAGAGAAGAGTCCACAAAATGGAAAGAATAGTATCCACAAACTAAAAGTGAACCACAGAGAAGGCATAATAATATGAACAGGTTAACTAAGGGCTTGCACTGGGAAAATGCCTAAAAATTCTGCATTAAGTGAGAGGAGAGTGAGATAAGCAGGCAATGTGATTTGGTTGTGATAGAATGAAGCAGTCTGAAATTGCTATGAATCTGCAGGATTGCAGGTTTTCCTTCCTCCGGCATGGAAAGTTTGGAAGCTCATCTACGGGATCAGTTTCTGTAGGGTAGGAAGATGCTTTAAGAAAAGAGCTGTATAAAAATGTATACCTGACTGGAAAACGAAAGAAAAAAAAAGAAAAGACAAAAAAAACCCCCAAACAAAATCTTCAGGGGTACAATTTTCCTCCCTTGATTCATCATTAAAGTTTGTTGGGCTCAGTAAGAACCCTTGAAATCGCAGGCTGAGACCACTGTGCCACAGATGGGGACACCTCCTGGCCATACCTGTAAGTACCGTTTTACTGTGCTTTCCATTTGGAAGAAAAGCTGCCCTGATGCAATGCTAGAATCTCTGAGGGCCCAATTATCCCAAATGATGTGTACAAAGGGCTCCCAGTGAAGCTAGTGGGAGCTACAGGTGCTCAATACTGAACTGAAAGTCAGTTCACTTTTAGTCACACATGAATTGAGGAGCTGAGCTTCAGGAAGCTAGATAGGAATATTTGGGGCTTGGGTCTTTCACGAGATAAAAGCCAAGGAATAAGGAGGATGCTCGAACAGATTACAATAAAAAGTTGCCCCACTTATCTTTTTAAAAGCAGGGGGAAGTGGTCTAGTTTTAAAATCATCACTATTTATTATTTTTGCTTTCAGCCAATGTTCCTTGGGGGCTTAATAATCACTGAGAATCCCTGCCTGGCAGTGGTGAGCGAGCAGTGAGTGTCCTGGAAGACACAGAGCAGAAGTGATGGGAGAGTCATCATGGAAGGTGGCAATTCAAAGCTCAAGCATGAACAACAGGCACAAGGACGCTACTACGTGCCAAATCCCAGTACACTCCATCGAAAGCAGGTTGTGTGCAGGTGTGAATTACACAAGAGGAAGTTTATCCTTATCTTCTAAAAACCTCTGTTGCCCTATAAGCTGCTTGCACTCCCTCAGTGGCCTCCCTGTGACTGGCTCTGTGCAGTTTACCTGAGGTACAATTTCTATACTTGCAAACTGGCTGGTTATTAGTTGGACTTCATGAAAGCCTTCTTGTGTTACAGTTGTTCACTACAAATTAAGTTAGCGTGAGAAAATCAGGTGCATCAGTAACAATTTGGCAACTGGTCCATAAGTAATCCATGCATAAACCATTTCTATTATCTGACATGATCCACAGATGCTGGGGTGCAGGGAAGTCTATTTTCATCATTCTTTGGGAAAGCAGTAGCCTGTGATGGTAGAAGATTGTGATGAGTGGTTCTAGCCACCCTCTCTGTCAAGCAGGGACTGCTCCCTATCCCTGTGGGCACATCAACAGGGCTGCCTGGGCAAACTTCTTTTTCAAAGACTGTTTATAATCTGTCATGAAGAACACAGCTCTTTTTCCCTATGGACTGTAAGAAAGGAAAGACACTTCTCAGCAGCCAGAATGTAAAAAATCTTTTGGCTTGTACGCAAAGTTTAGGGGAAAAATGTTTCCTGAAGTCATCCTTTTCCGGTCTTCTACGCATCTTGCCAACACATCTTGGTGAGTAGTCTTGTGGATGGAGTTATATTAGAAACTTCCAGGTTAGTAAGTTTATTCTGATCGCTGCATTATAGTACACCTGACTGTCGTTTAGGGAGTTTTTCTCGTTTTACATTATTTCTATCTGTTGCCACATTTGTCCGTGAATTTCAAAAGACAATTGTAATTATTTACAGAAGGTGATGGTTTACTGAATTTTTTTCCATTTATCTTGTCAGAGATCTTGAGTGAGTTTGTAAAATTGCTTTTAGACTAAGCTCCGGCAATACAGTGTTTAGTACTGGTCACCTGAACATTATCTAAACAATAGTAGATGTCTGGCAAAAAGCCAACAAAGGTAATGCAGGCTGAGTCTGTCTGCAGAGTGGTAATGATCTAATGACTAAAACTGAGAAATGCAAGGAAAATCTGGGACCCCCAGATACAATTAAGGAGTAAGCAGGCTGAGATGCAGAGGAGTAACCCCAGAGGGAGACAGGCAAAAGAATGATGATTAATATCAGTATGTGTTATGCTTGGTAGAACCAGTCACAGCAATTACACTAGTGATTCTAAAATGGGGGCAGGGGCATATGGTTGCATATAGGGCTCAGAAGTGTTATTGTGTCCAGATATCACCTAGATCATTGTAAAATAGTACCTGTAATAACTGCACTATGAGTTGTCCAAGAATACACATGCATGGAAAGCACTATGAAGTTTGTTATGCCAAAATCGCTGCATTGCTCCTAAAAATACAATTTTTACAGTCCAAATTCCTCTCTGGCTATTACAACAAAAGCATCTGCTCAGTGTTGCTACTCAAGACAAGACTGCCTGCCCTTTAAGTGAATGGGATTTTCGGAATAAACAATCAGGATGATTATGCTTTCCACTGCTGCAGGGATTTTTATTTACTTCTGCAGCATATTAATATAGACAAGAAAAAACGCAGATAAACATTTTTTGGTTGTACTAGATGGCAAAAGTATATAATTACATCGCTCAGAATCTCATCAGCTCCCATCAGTCTAAGCTACTTTATGAACATACTTATAACTGCCGAGTATAGAGCAATTACCGGAAAACATTCTCCCTTCTGAATGCATCTGCACATTTAGTATGGTCTGATCTAATTAAAGTCACTTCCATTAAAGTCAGCTGGAGTATTTCCACTCCAGGTTAAGGCAAAGACACAATAGGCACAAGAAAACCCCAGTTCCTACAGCCAAAGCTTCAATTTTAACCAAATAAGAGTATCTCTAGAAGTGATCTGAAACATGACCTGAATACAAACCTCAGCTGAGGCAGCGAGTTGTTTGGCTTTATTTTCTCAGTAGGAGTGAAAAACCTTCCTATTTAGCATGGGGTATCATGCAGGAAACTGTACTCTAAACAAACACCATTTGGGGACAAGAAAGTAGGGGAAGAAACAAAGATTGAATCTCCATGTTCCATTATTTACAGGCAGTTGAAATTGATCTTAATATTTCTCTCAAGTACTTTGCTTTCTGAGAGAGACAGTGATACATTTTAGGGTCTCCTGTGCCCTAAAAGCTCTATCAACGCTAATATCTGGAAGACAATGGAAAGAAGTTAAAAAAAGAAAACAAACTGTGCATGCAGTTTGATAAAGCTATTAAGATAGACTACTTGTTTTTAATGGAGAAAAGATCTAAAGCACTTTAAAAGTGAAAAGTTAACTTTACAGGCAAGTTTAACAGGCTCAATTAATAATTCCATATTAAATTCATATTGATTTTTTCTCACCAATACTCCCTTTATCTAAACAACCTTTGACTGTCAAAAGCCTGGGGAGACTGCCAAAGACCACTTCATTAATACTTTCAATAGGAATTGTTAAGTCTCACAAATATAACTAGCTTATGTTTATTTCGGGACAAAAGGCACAATTAAATATTCCAGCTTCAGCCAGCTGGGCAACAAAATTTATTTCAGAGATTTGTCAAGAGGAAAAATGCCTTTGCTCATGTGACTGAGAATACTTAGAAAAAGTTTTGAATAGCTGAGCAGAAACTACACGCAGTGTCATTGACATCAAAAGCCTTTTGTTTTCTTATATTGAAGGAGAAGCTTTGTCTAACATGCTGGATTTGTTTTCTTTAAAGAAAAATTTTCTTTTAAAGGAAAATCCATGGAAAGTCTACTGACCAAACGTCAAGGTAAGTATAGATGGAGATTTTTTCTTTACATTCTAAGCCAGATTCTTCAATGATAGACTTAATTTTAAGTGTAATTAGAGTGGGGTAGTTAGTGACAAAGCAAGTCCTTTTTTTTAAATAACTAGATTGGCGAGTATCTTTTAATGAGGCTGATTTGATCTTTAGTTTTCAAAATTAGGAAGGCAGAGAGCATTTACGTATTATGTCAAAACACAGGGCTGAGCAGAGAAATTAAAAAAGAGAAACAATTTTGGCCCATATTAAGATGATGGTAATTATATTTAAGGAATTCAAACTTGTAAAGACTTTAGTGACAATTTAACACACTTTTCAGGACACATCACTCTCTTCCATTTTCTTTCTCTGTACATTGCTAATAAAACATTCATAACATTAAGTACACAGGCAGAATTTGAAGGAGATGTACCTTTTCTGGTGTGCCAGGCAGTTAGTTACAGTTTCTCTGGTTCCTCCAGAACAAAAAGGAGCGCCCAATTAATTAAACGAGTAGACAGTCGTGAGCATGAGAAAGCCACTTTATCCTTGAAAACACCACTGCAGAGTGAACAAGAACTATCACAGCAGTGACACAGACTGAACCTGCCTAAGAGAAACCAAGCATTTCGCAGGGAACAAGCAGAAAACGAGAGTTGGCACATGAGCACCAAGCTCCAAAATGGATAAAAGTTGGTATAGGACTTTTACCAACAAGCAGAAAAATTCCTCTTTCTCTTCCATTTATTTACTTGTCCCATTTATTTTACATTTGAAGGGATTTCTGAGTTCGAGGTATTTTGCCTTTTTCTTCTTTTTACTAAGTATTAGATAAATTTATGTCTTATCAATAAACATTAGGTAAACAAATATGTAAATAAGACAGTGAGCGGTACGATTTGCATTCTTACACAATCACATTACACAAGCCAGATTTACGTTTAAGAGCTTCAAATAAATAAACCTAAAGAAATACAGAAAGACATACAAAGTACAACTGGAAAGCTGCTTCCCTCTTCTATGCAGACACACATGCATACTTCCACACACCTACAGTTTCTTGATAGCTTTGAGTCATTACTTCTTAGTAATTGCTCTAGCATAATTATTTTAGTTACACACTAAACCATCAACTTTTCCACAATTTCTGAGTAGCAGTGAGTTCCTACAAATTTCCACTGGAACAGAACATAACTCATGAGTCTTTACAGCAGGGAAATATCCTACTCTGACATTGTCAAAAATTACGTAAGACAATTTTGCTCTGAAAGGAAGGATATCTCATGCTGGATTGATAAAAGAAATCAGGTTGAGTTCCTGACTATTTCAGAGTCTTTCATTATGGCCTGAGGCACGTAGTTTAACCTCTGTGTATCTACTTGCTATGACTAAAATGAGTATGATAACATTTTTTTCCTTTATTTTTCGTCTGCCTTGCCTTTGGGTATTCTCCAGCAAGGCATGTTTTTCACTTTGACTTCTGTCCTGCTAAAGTGCACACACTTCAACAGAATTACCCATGTACTTACTGTTGCACACATTTAAGGCAACCTGCTGCACTGGCAAAAGAACCTACCGCAACAAAGCTTCAAAAATACTGTGATATATATAAATAATACCTGCTTATCAACACCCCTCATGGTTATCACATTTTTATGAAGAACTTATTAAAATATTTATGCTAGTGATATTCCTATATTATAAAAAGAAGGAGTCTAGAATTACAATTGAGAACTGTGATATTTTAAAAGTACTCTTAAGCTTAGTTTCAGTGGTTTCACATACTGTAGCAAAGTTACATGGGCTCCAAGTCTGCAGGAGCAAGGCTCTAATAGGTGTAAGTACTAAATATCTTAGAAAGTGACCAAAGAATCATTAATTCAACAGGTCTAAAATGTCTTGCACCAACAACTGCACCATGTAAACCAAAACCTAAAAGGTTTACATTTGGTGTACTGTCAACATTGTGTGAAATCATCTTTTTATAGAAAAAAAAGACTATTCCTAGAATGTAAGATTTTAAGTAGCTATTATTAGTGTAATACTGTTACTTCATTTTATTGATATGACTAACTCAATGTGTTAAAAATAATATGTTGTGGGAATCATTCAGCTCCTGTAGCAGCAGAAAAGGTGTTTACATGAAGGACATTTTTTCAGACTAACAAAAAATGAACGTGTGGCATGTCTCTAGCCTCTGGGTAATTCTTGACCCAGAATATGCATTACTTTATTTTTTCTCTTCTTTTCTTATAATCGGCTTAGTTTGTAAACAGACTGCAATATCGTTATGAACAATATTTGGTATTTATTAAATAACACCTATTCACAAAACTGATTTCCTAGTTGGCAGGGTCTCTACCACTAGCCATCACTGCTGCTATTACTAGATTCCTCTAGTGCTTTACTGCTGTTTTAAGCATGCTGCCCACACAAGCATTTTTTCCACCCTCTCCCCCTCCTGTGCTACCTCAGACCAAACGTCTTTTGTCTCTCCATTTTCAGTGCCCCATAAAACAAATCTGTTGTCAATCTGAGGACACCTGGAATGAACTTAGCAGCAGATTCCTTGACCTTTTTAACACATGGGGGTCAAAAATCACCATCAGCAGTTGGAGAGAAAAATGTGAAAGATCAAAGTCTTCCACTCCCACTACTGTTCTTGTTTTCCTTTGTTGATATGTGCACTGCTGACAGAAACCAGCAATTTTTATCTCAAAAGTGCAAATATTTGATAGGAAACTGAGGCCAGATGTATAAACCTAAAACAAACAGCAAATATTTCTGTGATTCTTTTAACGGCACTGGAAAAGGTCCTTTTCAACAAACAAAATCTTTCTCCTGGAGGGTTTGTAAATCAAACATTGTAGCTTTTATTAGTTGATAGACTGTTGATACTAAATAAGAGCTGACTTTAAGCCCGAGAGCAACTGCATAGACTCCTTTCGTTGCTGAGCTGAGATATGCAAAAAGTAAACACCATAAATCCTGAAAACTTTGCTTTGTACAAGTATTTCATTATAATAATATACAACATTTTGGTAGAATACGCAATGATTTTTTTAAAAATACATTTTTTAAATCAGTCTCTCTGCAAATATATATCTTACAAAAAATTATTCATTTTCTTTCATTTTCCTTGAAATAAAGTTTTCCTCTTTTGTTTTCCAACTATTATTTTTCTCTGCTGACCTTTATGTGGCCCAAATTTTAGAGCAATGTAATGAAAATGCCTCCAAGCATCCTAACAGTTCCAAATTGTTTATATTATAAACTGACTCCATCCCAAATCAAATGCCAATATATATTTGGTCTTCTAAAAAGGCACAACATTCTTTTTGAAGTATGTTCAGAGAAGTATTGAAGAAAGAGAAGAGTAAGAGTACAGAATCAAAAGAACATGGATTTGGTCTACAGTTGTACCTAATTTGTCTTGTAAAGTCAGATACTGAATTCCCTCAGCTGTTTCCATTTTTTAGCAACTCAACACAAAACTGAATGAGTATAAGGTGTAAAGTTGCCACTGAGGAAGTAGCTGATAAAATTTTAGGGCACCTATCACAGTATCAGCAAGGTCCCATCTGATACAATTTTAATGCAAAGCCCCTTATTTCCTTAAACCATTTTCCTTTGCACCACTGTCACGTGGAGCGTCACAGTCTCTAAATGTGCTAATAATCCAGGGATCTTATTTATGTTCAAATAAGAATTCTATCCATGCAATTACAGTTAAGCTGACTATGCATGAAAATAGCACTATTTAGGATTGAGGTTTGTCAAGGATTTATTGTTTGGTGACGCAAGTATCCTCGGAGAAGCCAAAGCCTTCGTCCATGCCCCTTACCCTCTTGGTATAGAAACTAGGAAGATGCTGCATGCCATCTCCTAGGCGACTTAAGGAAGGACTACTGCTAAAGACCACGGCCTCTGTCTCAAGAGTTCTTCCATGCAAGTGGACCCAATACCAATGCAGGGATCAGAATATGTGTCTAATTACTTAAAAGGGTACAATCCAAAAAATCACCCAGTTACTGAGTTCCCTTTACACACTGCATACATAATACCTACAAATCAGGCCACGTACATTATAAAGAGCTAACTCTTAAAATGTATGTTTTCAAGTCAAAGTATCAAAACATAGCACATGTTGAAAATCACTAGATGATTTATCAACTAACCAAAATATCTGAACAAGTCCTTAGAGAATCTTAAGGCAGAAGCAATTTCCACACCAACTTAATCAATCCCCACTATGATTTCCATGATTTGATGTTTTTAGAGAATTTTGATCCAGTCTTAATTCCCATAGCTTTACCATCTGCACGGCATTTTTATGAAAGGTAATTTTATCCCCTCTGCCAACCTGTTAAATATTGTCATGGGAGGATTTATTAGTTTCCATGACTCCAGACAATATTTTATTCTCCCTGAGTTTTCAGCCGGCAGAACCAAGTTCCTAATTTTATCAATTGAAAGCACTGAAATCATTCATTAATAAAAGGCTCTCATCTACCTGTCCTGTGACTCAAGAGTAACACTTGCATTTCAGCCCCCAGCTGACAACCTCTTTCACAGAAAGAAGGAGAGAAAAAAAAAGTTTTTCTGTGTGATGTAAATCTCTGCAAGTTAAGAACTCTAGGCAGAGCTCCCCCACTTTCTAGTAAGCAAATCCTTCAGAAGTATGAACATATCAGAAGTCTAATTGCTACAATGTGTTGGAGAAATGTAATATTCGATTAAGCTCTAAGCTTTTTAAGAGCACCAAACTCATTTCACTCTTAAAATTCTACACACACTACCGATGATCTTTAATTATTATAGTGCACTGATTAATAGAAGTAGCAATGTGCCCGGCAGCGTAAGTGCACACAAACTCTTTCTGCTTTAGGGAAGCCTGAAATGCACGACAGTGGATTCTTTCCAAATGTATTTATCAGAAAGCTGTTTATCTTCTGTAGTAGAGCTTGATTCATATTCATTCCATTCGTGTCAATGAATGCAGCACAAGGCCTTTAATACTCCCTGGTTGGGAGCTAATGCCTTTAGCTTTCCATTAGGTAATTTGAAAGACCTATTCATTTTTTTTCACAGTCAGCTAACTAATTCTTTAACACTTCATTTCAATACTACTAATACTTACTAAGGGATTGACTTCACTAAGTGAACAATCTCAGCTGTCTCAACATTTCATCATTACCTGACATACATAGCTGTGTCTAAATCAATGAATCACACTGAGGTAGGTCTATCCCCTTGAGCGTTTTTTCTTTTTTTTTTTTTTACATCTAGTCCCAGTGCTCCTCTTTATTGTTCAATGGGAAACTTCCAAGATCTATGGAGAGTATGATACACTTGCTTTTTTACTCCCATTTCTATACTGTTCTTCTACTCAAATTACAGACCATAAGCTCTGCATTTCAAGAACAAGGATTGCATTTCAAAATGCTTCCTTTCTGATGTACCTCATGGCAAAGGTGGCAAAGAAAAGACTAAGTTTCTTCCTTCCCTTTAGCCTGCAAAGACAATCAGCTATAATGATGACAGGCAGAGTGTAGGAAAGGTGAATTGCGTTCTTTTTTTACCCCCCAACTTGGCAGAATTCATTCTCTTCCAGCAAAATTCTATCAAGTACACCAAGGATGAGTATCATGGATAAATTCCTGAAAGTTTTCAAGATGAATCAGTGAACACATATTGAGGTTAGATTTCTGATGGCATCAGCTTTGACTATAAAAAAATACCAAATCAAAATGTAGTCATTTATTTATTCCAGGCATGCTTTAGAAAGTGAAATATGATAGATTTTTATCTCCTGGCACATCTACCCCACAGACAGCAGTATAAGGAAGTTCCTAGTAAAAGATACAAAAGCACATTAGAAACAAAACATCACTAAATTTAAGCTAACCCTCTTTTAGTGCCTTCGCTAAACACTATAAAAGGGCCCTACCAAGATGCAGAACATGCTACTCTTGTTGCCAGCCTGTTTGGGCACGGTGTCTTTGCAGCTTCTGCTGCTCTGAAGAAGTTATTGCCCCTCCATTGCCAGCTTGCCTGTGTCTCAAATGCCTCACCGAAAGGCACTGCAAGAAGTTACTTGCTTTGAATCTTTCTGAATCAACTTCGCAGTTGAATAATGTCATTATTTTAATTTTTTTTACACTACATAGCTCATCAGTAGTGCACAGGTAGTACGTAACCTTATTTTAGGCATAACCAGGTTTGTATTATACCGTTTAAAGCAAACAAAACCCCCCCCACAAAAAACCCAACACAAAACAAAAAACTACCAACAGTCTCCTGGAAGGAAAATAATCAGATGAGAAAAAAACTGTCTCTGGAAGCTTTTTAATATTAGCTTTAGTGATCTAAAACATCAAGTGAGCTTTGTCTTTCCAGAGGAATGTTAGCTGAGGAAGAAAAGCTGGTGTTTGCCTGTCGGATGCCTGTCGCTGTGGTCTCTCCAGGGCAGCTCTAAACTCCTTTGCGAGTTTCATTTTTGCAAAAAGCAGAAGAGGACCAAATCTCAAATAATCAGTTGATTTCATACGCCAAGGATCAACAGTCACCTTTCTACTCAAGTCTGAGTGAATTCCCTTGCCAGCAGAAAGCAGGTGTCAACTCTAATCCTACAATTTCTGCTTCTTTAATGAATCTTATAGCAGATATAGTATACTTTGATGTTTTACTGACATAAGAAATTATGCCTTTATACAATTCAAAGCTGGCTTCTCCACATTCAGAGTTACAACATACTATAATAACTAAACAATTTTCAAACTACTACCATAACTAAATAATTTTCAAACTTTGTACTTTAACTTAAACCCCATATAGGTACCTACAGGCATCCCAGTTTTCAAAGATAACTACAACTCAACTTGACCAGGAGCGAGTAATAAAAAAACAGAAAAATTAAATAAATGCCAATAAATTACATAAAGTTTTTTTGAGTACAGAATAAACTACTACTATACTGAACAGTGGGTGTATGGATGTATTATCTTGGAATCTCATCATTATGATAGGTTTTTACAGTGAAAAGGCAATGAAGTCTCATATAAATCAGAACCAATTCACTTTCTTCATGACTGCAAAGCCTCTTGTTGCTTTTACTGTCAGAAAAAAGAATCACCTCATAGGAAATGGTAGAACCAGCTACACATGTTCAGCATTGTAACACAGAAATCACATTATAAGATTACTATTGAGTTCTTTTAACTCAGACAAAGCCCTCTTGTTAGCAAATGATACTTTGTATTTGGCCATGATTTGTAAAAGCGGATAATATTTTCCATTTGTATCATAAATTTCATCACTGGATATGAAAGTCAGCTAGTGCTTATTGGCTGCTTATGTACAATATGATTCTTGAGAGAGCGTCTCATTTTTTGGATACAGAGATGGAAATACCAAATTAACTGATATTCCCCAAATATCCTCAACACTTCTGGAAGAACAGGGTAGGAAAGCCAGTCTTCCTGAACCCCAGGCTCCTGTGCGTTCACCAGCAGAACACCTTTCCTAACTTTAAGCACCTTTGTTATCATTTTTTAGATAAGAAGGACAGGGAGGAAAAAGAACAAACAAGAACTAAAAAGAGAGGTCATGCATTAGTCAAAATATTAAGTAAGCCAATTTTGAATGAGTGTGGATTTAATTCTCTCTTCACAGACCTCACACTTTTCCAGAGTAAATTTTTAAAAATTAAAAAAATATCATCACTACGATAGTCTTGGTAAGCTGGACCCCTTTCACCAAAATACACCTATCTGGAGGGTGAAGAATTAGAAGTCACATTATTTTACAGAACTCCTATATAAATAAAATGGGTTTAGAAGAGAATGTGCAACATCAAAAATCCAGCCTCCAGTCTCTCATAACTCCATTCCAGTAATTTTGAAGACTTTCATAAAATCTAGAAAACAAAGCTGAATCTCAATTAAGGACTGCTGAGGGAGAATGATATCCTATAACACTGACATCTGGACTACTGCTAGTGCCTGTAATGTATATCTGTCTCTGACAGCTTATCAGGGTTATATATAATTCTGAATCATTAGTCATGTCTTTCTCAGCAAGCACAGGAATTTGCAAAACCAACACAGTCATAGAAGAAGTACCTTTGGAGGACAAACCCACTTACATGTAACAATCTTAGACAGTAATAATAAGCCATTAATATAATGTAGACCATAAACATCAATACAAATAGTTAAGTGCATGTCAAGAAGCAAGATATAGGCATGATTGACCTAGACAATCAACTTAATATGGCAAACGATAGCTTTGTAAATATCTCCACTGGATACACATTTAGTCTCCACATGCTAAAGATCCAATAGGAAAAAAGCAAAATCCAACATCATTTCATAAGGGAGGGGGAAAAAAAAAATCTATTCCTATTTCCATAGCCTTCTGAAAAACGTCCAAGAAGAATGTAGCGTGCCCCAACACAAACTTATTCAAGATGTAGCTAGCAGATAAAACCCTACACGTGACACTGACTGGTTAAACAGAGGCAGGCTCTACATGCCCTGTCATTTGATCATGATATAGATTGATCATTTCTATTACTGGACTAGACTGTAATGAAAAGCCTTGTGAATGTGCTAAGACCATTTTAACAGCTCACTAGAGACCCAAGTGCGGAAGGAGCATGCCTAAGCCAAGTTCTATATGCAGTCCATATACCACTATGAATAATGAAGTGTTTTAGGCAAAAAAGAAGATATTACAAGGAGCATTTTTTTCTGTCACTGAGATTTTTTAGAGGCATTCTACTGACAATTGATTGGGTGTTTCAGGACTGGGGGATATGTTTAACCATTTGGTTGAATCCTCAACCATAAACTGTTTTTCTGAATAGTAACTTAGTGGAAGAGGCAGGAATTTATACACTTTTAGGACAGAAAAATATGAAAGAGCCCAATAAAAGACTGCTGTAGAGAACCGTTGCTTGCAAACACTTAACTAGCACTGCTGTTAATTACTTCTGAAACATGGCATTTTTCTTTCCTGTAAAAACACACTGAAATTGCTGTGGAGAAATGTAGAGTACATAGGCTTCCCGTGTAAGCTGGGAGCAGGACAGACATGAATATAGTTTAGGATAATGTTGGAAGACACATCTTAAAAATGCTAACTTGTTTCTTTTCATAAGAAACTGTAGTCCTAAATGCATTCATTTAATTATTAACATTTCCTGTTAGCATCTGAATACTCAAATAAAAACTTTAGAAATTACATACAATTGTACAATCAACTTAGAGCTATAGTTCTGCTTAAAAATCTCCCTTCTGAAGCATATGCTTAAAAAAAAGAGAGAAAGAGGTTATCAGAAAAACAAAGACCTCCCAGACTCTATTATCCCAGTGTCATTATCAGCTCATGCCCAAGACAAAATTAATTCCTCAGTTCTGCCAGGAATGACAATCTCATTAACCATATTAGAATGATGACAAAGAATAAGAAAATGTAGGGACCACCGAAAATTCTGAAAAATCAAAAATAGTTTCAGGGTGAACAGTGTTTTATTTAAGTGTTCAGAACATGTTATTACTTTATTAAACAAAATTAAATGTTGAAAAGTTTTTTTTTTAAATAGAAGTAAAAATATTTTAAATAAAAATACTATTAAAGCTTTTTTTATAAATTTCAAATGAGCCAGCCATGATTTTATTAAATATTTGGGTGTAGCCAAAACTGTATTTCTTATTGGAAATGCTAGAGTTGAAAAATTTTGTCCTGCTCTGGTCCTAGTACAGGGGAAAAACTGGTTTCAAAGCAGACACATTTGCTGATGGATGAAGTGGACTAGCAACACAAAATGGCTCTGGAAAAGTCAAAAGATTAGATTGAAGTAAATGTAGAGATGATACGAATCTCATGGTATTTGTGATGCATGTATGAAACAAACTGCTTGTCTCCTTTTTCCCAGAACAGACCAGATTCATAGTACCACATTTTCGTAATACAACATGTTAGAATTGATGGCTTTAAAGAACTCACCCATTTGGATTAATGATCCTTATCAACACTGTTACACATTTGAACTGAAGCAACATGCTTTATTTGCTGACAATATTCAGAACTGAGATTATGATTTAATTTTGATCAGAGATCTTTTTTTTTTGCCTAGAACATGAATTACAGCAACAGGAATGTTAAAAGAAAAAATAGCATATGGTTAATTGACTGGCTGAATAAACAACTGCCCTTTCCTTTTCAAAGACTTCTATCAAATATTCGCTTGATGGGTATCAGCAGTAGGCATTCATGGAGTCTCTGCTCATGGCATCAAAGAGAACACAGGAAAAAAATGTTAACGCTTGCCTCAACACAGGGGAAGTGCCATTCTCTTAAATTTATCCCATAATATCATGTGGATTAAAAGACAATTCAATACGTTTTCATATATATCCAATGAATAGAGCCTAAACCAGAAAAAGGTTCCTTTACAGAGACGTGAGACTTGGGCCAGACCCCTTTGGTGAAGAATGTCTTAGAAATGGCCAGTTAGAGCAAAGTAAACAGCTTAAGTGTGGATTCCCCCAGCCAGCAAGAGCCATTCATCAGGGGCTTTCAAGAGATAAGAAAAGTACTGACATGCTTGGGGATAGCAGCTAAAATTACACACTCACTCTGCACTCCTCATACATTTGTCACCATGAGATATAAACATTTATGTCAGTGATAACAAACCACTTACCTTATTTGCCTGTTTTGAACACCAGTGGAATTTAAGAAATATCATACCAGTGTCTTATGTTTCTGCTAGAGAAAAATGATATCACAACTGCAGTTTTAGATGCTATTGTCCTCTCTCATCCCAAAAGAGCAAGTCTCATAACTACCACACAAATATTCTTAATCACTGCAGTGTAATAAGGTGCCTATAATACAGTGGTTAGCTTGCTGTACAGTTAGTATGTGGCAGAAAATTCAGTATTTTTATCTTAAGGCCAGTGGGAGTTATGATCAGCACTTTAACTGTGTCTCTTCATTGCTAACTTTTGAATAATTCCTAATGCTAATTTAAATTTTCACACTTTCCTGCAAAACGAAATCAAGATGTACGAAATTTAACACATTGCAGCTTATGCCAGAAACTTTCTCTAAAACTTTGAGTAAAGTCAAGTAAAAGTGTATCTGAGTGATGAGGTTTAAAATTAGAATCATAGCATTTGACTTCTCACATTTCCAAAAGGATTTCACCTATGAACACCAAACAGGATTTTTAGCCTCGCAGGATATATAACAAACATTTGTTGAGGAAGTTCATCTTGCAAATTCTTACCTATAAAGCAAGTTTGTAATGACTGTGGGAACTTCATATTTACAAGGAAAAAATATAGCTCACTTTCAAAAAATCCTTTCAATTCAAAAATAAATACTGTGAACACTAAGTGTCTGTATGGTCTGGAGATGCTCTATGCCTTTAGTATTTGGGTGACATTTCCTGTGTATTTGCTTACTCTAAAGTATATTTGAATGTTGGAGGTTCTACAGTGTTCTCTTAAAATGCCACTACTCTGAAAAGTGACTTCAAAAGATAGGATTGTTTGATGTTTATTGTTTCTTAGTGATTTTGGTACCAAATGTGTTCCAGTTCAAAGTTAAAAATATTACTTGCTTTCTGATCGTTAGATCTGCGAATGGATCCTCGTTCCAAAAACACAGGAGGCTCCCATTGCTAAAACTTCTATAGGATTTCAATGTTCTATATTTTGTTGCAATTATATTCATTGGAATGACACTGTCGCTCAAGAAATGTGCAATCTATCAATATTATTTCTTGATGATGCAACATAACAAATAGCATCTACTCTATACCTTAAAAATCTATTTAAAAAATAGAGGCTATCTGTATTCTTGAGCAGGCAAATTCAATTATTTGCACTGCAATCTGTGGAGTGAAAAAACACCAAACTTTGAAGTAACTAAGTGACGCAGCTACTAATTTAAGGGATTTTTTGGGACAGCTTTTAAGCAAATACAGCACGAGATTAAGACAAAATTTCTTTTACTATTGATTTCTGGATTAGACAGAGGGGTCTTGAAGACATAAGCCAATTAACAGTTAAGGGGGATTCCACAGTGTCACAGGACATGTCATCTTCACCTTTGCTTTCAGGTTGCCCCATGCTTTTCCATCCATGCCTGATTCCGCAGGGCTAAAATGGAAAATACTTCATTACAATACTTTTTTTACTGTAATCTGCTTGGACAGAAGCTTTTTAGATCCAGTCAAATTCTGCTTATACAAAGGAAACAAAGTTTTGTTTTTTCACCCTGCAACTTTCATAATTGAAAACTGCAAGAACATGAATCAAGACTGTATGTTGGGACAGCAGATCACTAGGGCAGCACGTTACCTCGTTTGGCATAGGAACAAGAAAAATAGCACCAACTGAATTTACACTGTAAATGACTCTAGATCTGTCCTTGATAGCTACACCTTATCTATCATTAATGATCTGCTTACTATTTGAACAAAGCTAAAGTACTACATTTACATATATAGTAAACATCTCTTCCCTTAGCAAACAGATTTGGCTCAGTCTGTCCTAGACTGCACCAGACTCCTTAGTACACACAAGACTCTCAATTTTCTATTCAAAAGAAGGTTATTCTATAGAGTCTATCCTTTTGGTACAAAAAACTGTGTCCTTTTAAGAATTCAAGTATCTCAATCGCTTCAGTGGTCTCAATGTAATTTTCAATTTTTATTACTTGGACTCTTACAAAAGAAAAAGCAACCCAATCAATTTCTACTAAAAACTCATCTTAATAACATGTTGCTTAGCAGAGTTCTGTGTCTAGAATCGTTAAACACACATTCAAACTAAAATACTGTTTGGTGACTAATCTTTCTCTCCCAACACCCACAGAGTCCTGCTAACTCTAGTTGAATCTCTGTGGCAAAGGTGAAGGTAATTCTTTGACTCTTCCTTTTAAACAGTTAACCCAACCCCCTGTTGGCTGCTTTTTAAATTTTGGTGTCTAGAGGTATCTAGACTTCTCAGGTGCATCATTTCCAGGCTGACTGGATGGTTTTTAAACTTTTTCAGCCTAATTATGCCAGGATTTACACTCCTTATCCTGAATGCCAGACATCTGTGATATGGAAGGACACCCAGAATTTTATGCAAACGAGAAGTCAGTACGATGCATGTATAGTCAGATGCAAGTGTACCCTCCCCTACAAAGTATAAAGAAACGCTGTGATAAGTCAAGGTTATTTATCAGTAATTTAAAGATAAAAGTGCTTATGGAACAGGTGAATCCAAAGAAAAGAAAATCTCGCAGGCCAATGTGGTGATGCATTCCCCTGCTTCTCCTGGGCCTCTTGTTGATCTCAGAAATTCCCATGAAACCTCGGCCTTGGTGTACTGAGTCTGACAGCTGAGCACTCCTTGACCATATCAGAAACTCTGCATGGCTGAGGCTGGGAACATACTCCCACTGCCTGGCCCAGGTGCCATCTTATATGAGTTGTAGCTCAACTGTAACAACACTGAAACCTTCAGAATTTTAGTCACTACTGCCTCGGACTGTGGCCAGGATGGAAATTTACAGATGACTAAAGTCAATGATCTTGCGACCTATAAACAGCGGTCCCAAGTGAGACC
>NW_009233593.1:0-2488 GCF_000690835.1 Fulmarus glacialis | reverse complement strand
GCCTTGTTGAACTTCATGAGATTCACATGAGCCCATGTTCAGCCTGCCCAGGTCCCTCTGGATGGCATCCCTTCCCACAAGAGTGTCAACCACTTAGCTTGGGCAGATGGGCAGGTCATGGCAGTGGGAGCACCACGTGCATCCATGCACTTGCTGCAGCTGTGGGAATTTCATCTTTTATGATCATCAGCTGCAGGAACATCCACCAGGATGTAATAAAAGTCATGCTGTGATCTTCAAAATGATGCAGACAGATAACGCCAGCCTTTTTATGTGGTTAAAAAAAGTCAAATGACAATTTCCTAGGGCGTCAGTAAATTACATAGGGTCCTACGTAATGCCATGTATACAGCTGAGATTGGCAGTAGTGCTCCAGCGTTACTGCTCTGAGTGACTATTCATAAACCAGGGATAAAAGAAGCCGCAGTCCTCCCCGGCTGCAACTTGCAAATACTCGGGTTAAAATAATCCACCAATCCTTATTAATTAACTAATTATTTTAAGCCCAAAAGGGATGATTATTTTGTTCGAATTCAGGCACAATCTGGGTTATTAAATGACTCTCATGGTGTTGAATGCTCACTGTGGTGAACTATGCAAGGGATGGACTTAAACTCTCAAAGCTGATGGAAATCAAATGTAAAACTGAAACCTGATCCCTAGAAACTCCTCAATACTCTCGTGGGATGGTATCGTGTATAACGAGCATTTTATAATGCCCTTGCAAACAGCTCCTTGTCATGCTAAGATAGCAAAAAGCAAAGATAAGTCTGAAATTCAGAATATGAGGCCAAAACCTTAGCTAGCATGAGCTGGAAATCTTCAGGGACTTCTTTGGAGCTACATCAGTTCCACTGCTACAGAATCATTAATAAATCAACAGGGGATTTGGGGTCATATCTGAATTTTCCTCTGGGGGAAATTTTGCTTTTTAGTCCCGGAATTATGGGTTAGAGCTCTCAGTCTACATTAAGCAGCAAATTAAATGCAAACTCCATATACAGGGCAGGCGAGGTGCTATGTTAAGTAACTCATTTGACTTTTCTAAACATCAGTATTTTAAGAAAGTTTTGAGATAGTCATCTGTTCCTGTAGAAATGAAGAAAAATAGGAAAATCCTGCTGCGGTAGTATCATATGGACTTTAAATTCACCAAATCAGCATAAGTTAGTCACTGAAAAGTCACGTATCATCCGAGGATTGATTTTTTTTTTTAAAATCCTTTGACGTTTTGGGCAAACAAGCAACGGCATCTTCACGCTGTTTCCATAAACTGTTTTTAGTGATTTATCTCAGGAATAACTGTTCTTACAACTGTGATCCTCTCTGATTTTATATATAATTCTGAGCTAGAATTAGCTTTTGCTCACTGGAGGAAGCATATCTAAAGAGTTTCAAATTCATAAAGCATTCCCGAATCTCTTGATTTTATGATCATTTTTGTCATTCCAAGTGCATTTTTCACACCTTGGGCAAAAAAAACCCACCAAATTTAATCTTAAAAAGCACGTTTTGATCCTCCAAAGTGAAGATGGAAAGTTCAAAGGGAAGGAGCACGTGTATTGTAATGAGCCAGAAACCAGGAGGTGAATCAAGCTGATAAAACAGGTCCAAAATTACTATGTTTAAACCTCCTGATCTCCACAACGTGGCTCAGGAGTCTGGATGCTTGAAAATGGAGCACTTTACTATTGAAAATACTGAAATAGTAGGATTTTTTTCAGCAGAAGAAAAAAATGGAGATGCACTGGTTCCCAGAAGATCTTCCAAAAACAGGTCACTGTGTTGAAATAAGTCCTAATCGGAGACAGCAATAGCCAGAACTCAAGCACAACTCCAGGCTCACGATGCCTGAAACTTAAGCTCGAGGTATCGAATTTGTTGGGTACCCATGCGTAGAATCACACAATTTGGTAAAAAAAGTCCACACCGATGTGTCACTCTGTGGTGAAATGGGGAATTAGCGAGGGGAAACGTTTGGCAGCTCTGTTTCCAACTCCTAGGAAGTACTTTGGGGAAAGGTAGACCATGGCGAGCGGCTGCAAGAGAGGGTGAGGATGGGAGAGGGTGGAAGAGGATGACTTCTGCAAGGATGGCCATCCAACTCCAGCAAACTTGACTTTCCACTCCACTTTTCACTATTCTTCCTCTTTTTTTTTTATTTTTAATGAGTTCACCATTGAATACCCAAGACCAAAATGCACCCTGAAGACAACGCCGGTACAACGCACGTCAACGCAGCATAAATATTGCAAAACCATGAGTACTGCAGGTGATCGAAGGCTTGGTGGGCTTCCAGTGGGGAAGGTCACCCTGGTGTGGGAGCGGCATGGGGCTGAGGACAGGAGGACAGGAGGACAGGAGGAGAAGAAGAGAGGAGGAGAGGAGAACAGGAGAACAGGAGGACAGGACTTTCCAGCACTACATGCCACGCTCAATCCTTCCAGAGCCGCTCGGCCCGGTGGGAACAGGCATTTCCAGTGCCGCA
>NW_009233592.1:11692-22998 GCF_000690835.1 Fulmarus glacialis | reverse complement strand
TGGCAGCTGTTGGAGGAGGACGCCTCTGTTCCAGAGGGTCCGCATTGACCCCGCCCCAGCCCCTGTTGTGCAGCCAGAAGATGCGCTTCCACACCTTCACTGCCCTTCGCTGGAGCATTTCAGAGACAACTATCTAATTCCACAGAAGCCTGTGGTCTTAGAGGGGATTATTGACCACTGGCCGTGTATGAAGAAGTGGAGGTGAGAAATAAGAGTTTCTTCCCTGTCCTAGTAAGGGCGAGGATCGTTTTCTGTGTCAGGTATCTCGATGCTCGGTGGAGCATAGAGACCTTCACAGAAGATAGGTGCCATTGGGCATGACCTTCCTGCTGCGATGTTGTCTTTGCTCTGTAGAAATTGCTCCATAGATGAGGCAAGCGCATCAAACCATCCAGAGCGTTGCACGGTAAGTGCTCCGGTGTGCCAGGGGAACCCAGTCCTGTCCGGGACGGCGCTGAAGGCAGCCCTCAGCCCTGCCTCCCTGGGCTGTGCCGGGAAGCGCTCTGGTGAATTGCCGATGCTGTGTGTTGCTCAACTGAAAACTAGCAACGAGCATGCATTGCTAGCTGTTCCAGTGAGCTGCTCGCATCCTAAGTGGGTCTGTGTCAGACACAGGTCGATGATTTTTACGTCTCAGAACTTGCTGATAATTAGTGCAATGGAAAGTGAATTTGTGGAAGAGATGTGTGAGTAAACATGGTTGGCTTTTTCATTCACATGTACAAGCATTGATGTTTGTTCAGTGTTGTGTTTGAGTGTTGAGTTTCAGACACCACCATTCAGGAGCGAGTAATAATATTGTGCTGCTTGTGTAATGTAAGCAATAGAGCCAACATTTCCAATACTGGGAATCGAACATTTGTGAGATAAAGCTCACGATTCCTTAGAAAAGGGGAAAAAACACTCACTAATTGCTTTCGTTCCACAGCCAAGGGTAAAATTGACATTAACTGAACACACTTGTTATTTCATAGGGGTTTTATTCTTTTTTGAGGAAAGGTGTTCCACTGCTTAACTTCAGACACTTAAAAAGATTAACTTTTTCATTTAGTTAATGTCATTGTCAATGGAGAGATGTATACCACCCATCAAAGTAATTCCTCTGACTTTAGCCAGGGTGGATATTATTGGCACCTGTATACGGAATTTGGCACTGACAGAGAGTTGATCTAGCATCAATAATAAAAAGCAAACATGGCAGCAGGCAGCAAAAAGATTAGCCATCCCTAGTCAAGAGAGACTAACAGCTTAAATCTCCTTAGCTCGTAAGAAACAATAGTTAACTGAGGTAAACAAGGTTTTAAAACAAAACAAAACAGACAATTGTGGCATAATGTACACACAAACTTGACTGCTTGTTGCCTTGCTGCTTGCATCCTTTTCTGTTGCCTTTTGTCTCTGGTTGTTGGTTTTAGAGAGAAGAAACTTACGGTGGTAGAGTTTTATTAGTCTAAAAGATTGATTTCGATTGATTGCCTTACATTCAAAATTAGTAGGAAGAGCAGTATAAAAGGGTAATGGAACTTTCTTTATTTCAGTGTGGAGTATTTTTGTCAAGTCGCAGGGTGCCGCACAGTCCCTGTGGAACTGGGTACCCGATATACAGATGAGGAATGGTCTCAGAAGCTCATGACTGTCAGTGACTTCATCAACCAGTATATTGTGAATGAGGTGTGTTACTTTCATTTTGTTTCATCTCCAAATACAGCAGTGTGTTAATGGTACAGAATTTCTGCTTAGAACGAACATGCTTAAAGATGATGTCAAGGGAGGGGGTATGCTATAAGCACAACTCTGAATTAGAAAGTTTGACATATTTTCAAGATCTGAAACTACAAATAGTTATTGCAACAATAGCTAGGTTTGATTTTTATGTATAATGAAATGGACAGCAGCTGGAATTGGAAGAATTCCAATTACCTTCTGCAGCAGAAGCCTGAATGGTGGAGTCTAAGGATAAGGGATCCTCAGCCAGCAGTTTTGTTCCTCTTGGTTATTAAACTGCTTACTGACATCTAGGATCGAGATCCAAATTCACAAATAAAAAGTCGATTAGCAATTGAATGTCCTTTTACTTTCACAGCTGAGGACCTGAAGCCTTCATTTCTGTTTCCTAGTCTTCTGGCAGGAAGGACCATGTGCCATTGCAAATTGGTTTGTGGTGCAGGCTGGAATAGAGTATCGAGATACTTGTAGGGAGTGAGGGTGAACTAGTCTGTGTACCCGCAGGGTCTAGCTATAAAGATGCAGAGCGTTGTCACAGGGTTGACAACAGAACTGTTGTCGAGACTCTGTAGGACTATAGGTAGGCTTCTTCCAGTAACTCGAGCTAGATACTTTGTCGATTGTGGGGATATATCTACACTCTTACAATTTCAGTGTAGCTGTAAGTTACTATTTCAGAAGACCCCTTATACTACTCAACTGTTGAAACAATTCTAGTACTCTGAAATAGGACATTGGAAATGGATGCTATCTATAAGTAAATTCTACTCACCTGTAAGTAAATTAACTGACTGAAAAGTCTTACCTTATATGTCACTGTGCATTTTTTTCTTTCTCTGCTGTAATTTCAGAACAGTGTAGGATACCTTGCCCAGCACCAGCTTTTTGATCAGGTAAAACTGAATGTTTCTATCTTTCTGCAGTCAAGTGTTCCCTTTGTAGGACAAGTCATCTCTGAGGATGTCAACTCTGCTAGATGGAAGGGCATACAGAGAATTCATAGTATTTCTTAAGTTTCTATTCCCACAATTTGAAGGAACAGAGGAAGGGGTTTGTTCCATTTGGCTGAAAGGCATGGAAACAAAACTCAGGGGCGAAGATATTCAATCTTAGTGCTGTTTCGGTACAATGTAGCATATACTTACAGGGATATCACCTGGAAAGCAGCATTTCCCCAACGAATATGTAAGTCAGGGAAGAGATTTGGACAGGAAACAGTCTTCAGTGGTGATATGTTCACCATATTTTGAAATGTCATTCCAGTTAACCAGAGATTGGGTTGGTGGGAGACATAAAAAGGAATCTCACGGAGAAGCAAGCTTAGTGTATAAAAGATCAGCTGCTCCTTTTCCACGAACAGCAGATCTACTCATTCTTGGGTCTCTCTGGTTTCTGCTAAAGCAAAGGGTCTCTGAAGAATGAGAAACCCCTTTCTTTCTCCCATCTCTCCTTCCAACAGAATCTGCTTGCTAGGACAGAAAGTGTGAGGACATTTCCTGCAGATTCCTAGCAGTTCAGCTACTTCTCTACTGCCCTGTCCTTGCTGGACAAGCAGGTCATTTGTTTTCTGTGTACCAAGCCTTGTTCCTCTGTTCTACAAATTACATGCCTTTGGCAAGTCAGCACATACCGTTCTTAATGTTTATTTCTTTATGGGAGTAGATCCCGGAATTGAAAGAGGATATCAGTATCCCTGACTACTGCTGCCTGGGGGAAGGGGAAGAAGATGACATCACCATTAACGCTTGGTTTGGTCCAGAAGGCACTATCTCACCTCTTCATCAGGATCCCCAGCAAAATTTTTTAGCCCAGGTCTGTACTCTACTTACTCTACACATGTCATTAATGCTATAGGTAGAAAAAATGCTTATGGTATGTTAAGTGTTAGAGACAAGGGTAGCAGACAACTTGATGAACGATTGAAGGACAGAGAATATGCAGATATTGTTTTGCTATTCTGTTGCATTTGTTACTACTGCAACTTAATACTCAATGTAATCTTATAGGCCACAAGTGCTCCTCATTGAGATAGACCATTACTCACCCTCATTTTACAGATGATAAATGGAAATCATAAGCAGCAGCTTTTCCAAGGTCACACAAGGAATTTGTTAACAGAGTTGGGAAGAACCTGGATCCTGTCACAGTGTACCAAAGAACTTCCTTTTCTGGAACAGCAAGATTTGGGGTGGACTTAGGTGCATACTTTAATCCACATCAGGTTACCCAGTAAAATATCCATTAGTGCATGCATTGAGAGTCAGATGAAGTAATATTTGCACTGTGACCTCATTGCTGCTAAGTGAGTTACTGTTGGTAGGCTTCTTGATGATGACTTTTAGTGCAGAGTAATACAGTAAAGTACTGGGGCCCTTTGTGGTAAGCACTATACAAGCCCGAAGACGTATTCCTGGGCTAAGCAGTTGACAACTGTACATCTTCAAACACTGAGGGGTTTTTTGCTTACTGGAAGGAGATTGCCGTTTCTTCCTCCATCCCATCAGACTCTAAAAAAAAATATGGCTTGCACTTTCAAACATTCTCCAGCAGGATCACGATATTGAATACTTTCTACTTGTGCTTATTTATGGATTGAACCTTAGTTCCTCTGTCCCAAACAGTTGCATCCTGCTAACCTGTGTTTTCACTTGGAACTGAGGCTTAATTCAGACCTTCCTAAAGTGGGTTTTTACAACTGCTGTGCAATTATGTACATGTATTGTGTTTCTCTATGTATGTATATTGTATTTCTCTTCCCTGCTAACCTGCCTCTCTCTCTTTCTCTTCCCCCCCCCGCCCCGCCCCATGCATTCTGAAAGCGAAGTATCCTACTATACATACTATGTAAAGCTTGAGGGGAATTTTTTGGGGTGGAAGTCCATCATAGGAGTTGTTGGACTGGGAAAAGATACCTCCCTTACAAACTTCAGAACTTGTATTCTTCTGCCTGAAGAATGGGAGATTATTTGCTAGTGCTGTAAAAGAGTCTTTGTAATTTGAACAGCAGGTGATCTCGCAGTTTCCAATTTTCAGTTAAAACAGCGCTGCCTCTTGATGCCATTTAAACTGTGGCTGTGGAGTCCAGGAAGGCACAAGTACAAGTAACAAAGTAGAGTGAACCCTACTGGCTGGGTGGTAGCTGCTGCAGAGATCGTAGTATTTCCATTAATGAGGAAACCAGTATCTGGAGATGCAGGCTGTTGCCCATTAACTTGTGCGTTCAACCTGCAATATACAAGGCCTTAACCCAGTGAGGCAAGTGAAGGAAGGAGCTGTTAATAGCTCACAGCAGTCCAGGTAACACCCACCCCCCAAAAAGAATTCAAGGATTCAGAAAATGTGCTATTGGAGCCATAACCAACATTTTCTTTACTTTCATACATCACCAAAAATATCACTTAACACTTGGTTCTTTAGAGAGCTAATTAATATCCATAATCCCTTTGGGGTATGGAAGGCATCCTAAAAACACGACAGCTGTAGTTATTCAGATCAATGCTCTAGTAGTTTCACCAGTGATAGTGAAGAGTAGGACAGGGCATGAATACCCTGATACTTGTCCAGCCTTTAGAATACATTTATGTGCTGTCCTTGAAGCAAAAAACTCTAAACATCTAGCATTACAACTTGGTAAGATTTCAAGAAATCCTGTTCTATTACATGGGAAGGGATGTTAAGACAGAGGAAAAGCAGCTTGGTTAGGAATAGTTTGGTAGCATAGTGCCAGTCCAGGGTGCTGTGGTTAGTCAGAGTACTGACTTAATGTGATAGTTCCAAACAAATATGATCATGCCTGGCCCTTGAAGAAATCTTGAATCCGGGCACAAGCAGCATGAATATTCACCCTGTGGGCATTCCACTGGTACCAGTGCAGGAATCAGCTTTGACTCTGGTTTATTCTGCCACTTCATTTTAGGCATCAACAACTTGCAATTCAGTGTAGTGTTCAGGTCAGTCAGTCCACTTGCCTTATGAGTTCTAGTCTTTCAATTAAGCATTCCAATGAAGGAACTGATTTAATGATGACACAGAAATAAGAGCTGAAGGAGTATATGGAAGCTTAGCAGTCACTCTGTGCGGGTACCTCTGCCTGCTGGTGTGAACTGCACTGGAGACTCGACCTCCTTATACTCAGTTCTTTTTCTAATCACTTTCGTGCTACATAGAGCCCAAATAACATCATTGTATAAATTGGGTGCCTTAAACTTTGAATTTAAAGTAATTTGGTTAAAGACGTTACCTGGTATTTCAAATTCTTATCTGCTCCAAGGGAACAGGTACTTGAATTCCAATAGTCTGATTTAACTTTTTATGATAGCAGTGTCTGTTTATTACTAACAAAGATAATGATGTTTCTTGTAATCAGGTATATTTTACTGTTAAATGCCAGCTATGGCCCACAGTTTCCAGTAATGTGCAGGTTAATGACAGATGGAAAACATTTGTTGTAATATATACAGGTATTTGGAAGAAAGTATATCCGTCTATATTCACCTCAAGATTCAGAAAACCTGTACCCACATGAAAGCCAAATTCTTCACAACACTAGTCAGGTAAATAGCTGCCTGAAATTTTAGTATCAGTAATGTTACTTTATCAAATCGTATTTAAGTAAAGACATTCTACTGATGATTGTTTTGGTTTTTTATAGGTTGATGTGGAAGATCCTGACTTAGTTAAGTTTCCTGATTTCAGAAAGGCTGCATTTCAGTCCTGTATTCTGATGCCTGGACAGGTTCTGTTTATTCCAGTTAAATATTGGCACTATGTACGATCGCTTGATATCAGCTTCTCTGTCAGTTTCTGGTGGTCATAGCTCTGAAGCATGCATAAAGTCTGTTAGCATTGTTATAGGAATTAAAAATCAGAAAAAATAGCATCTGGCATCTTCTCACAAGAGAATTATTTTTAAGCATGAGAATGTTCTTCCCTATCCAGAGGTTAGAGGTGGATTAAAAAAAAAAACAAAAAACAACAAACTCTTGCTTCAGCATGGTGAAAGAGTCTGGATGGGTAAATGGAAAAAAGATGCTACAGCCACTTTGGTTTTGTGGATGTTTCTAATATGAACTCCTCATAAAAAGCATGTTAGGTCATCATATTGTATGCGTGTGTACATCTGAAACAGCTCTATATATGGGCACAGCCAGGACTGCGCTTCAAACTGTATTTGGAACATCAGGTTAGTGTTACCTTCTACTTGGATTTAATAACAGTAAAAATGGGAGTTACATAAACAATGAGGGATGGTGCGACCCAAAGGTTCAATATGTTAAAAAAAAAAAAAAGCTAACATGATGGAAGATACCAATCTCCTATACAGAAAAAGTTACTAGTGTTAAGGCCTAGGAACATAATTAATTGTAGTTAATCCATAGTTTAATTGCAGTTAAATAAACTGAAGCTTAATCATACTTCGATTAACCATCAGCTGAACTGCTGACACTCTGCCTTCTGCAGTGTCACACATTTCTACCAACAAAAGATATGCTGCCATTCTGTTCTGGTACCTGGCACTATCTAGTCCTTGGCTTTTTTTCAAGTCACTCTTAAAGGAAGAAGCACCCTTACATAAAACTGGAGAGTGAAGTGCTAATACTAAAAACTAAAAGAATCTTAAGATGATAATTTTTTCAACACTCTGCAGACATAAGCTGGCATTGACTCAAAAGTCTTGTCTTTCTCTTTCCCAATCATTTTGACTGTGGGAATATTCCCTCTCTTATTGAGCATAGTTGCTCGTGACCTGGCTGTATGTCAGATCAACTCTTCTGTGTCTAAAGGGACAAAACCCAAGAAACAGTGCTACCTGAAAGTGTTCAAACTCTAGCCCTAGATCAGATATTCAGCCAGCCGCCTTCATGAGGAGACCAAAAGAGCTGCATTGATTTTTCACCTGCTTGAAGCCCTGTGGTGCTAGTAACAGGTTCCATTTTCAATTGTGCAACTGAAACTGTACAAATAGGGAACACTGTTGCTGAGAAAGGCTTCTTTTAATAGTTCATCTGCATAGCTCAGCTTGCAGGACTGACTGAAAACATCTGCATCTTTCATTCCCAAACATGCACTGAGAGTCCCAATCCAAGACTGTGGAGAACTACATACACAAAAGAGCCTCCAAGAAAGCTGTGCAGGCATAACTGTGAAGAAGGAGAAGAGGAAGGTCAATGATAGTTTTATTTTAAGATTCTTAACAGTTCAGGAGAAAATATGTACACTGAAAATACACTGTTACTAATGAATACAATACATTCTGGCTATTCTGCAAGAGCGGGGAAAAAAGATTTCACTGAAAGCGAGTTTTACTAGCATCGTCCAGTGCTGAGAATGAAGGTCTTCTCTGTTCTCCCTGTTTTTGATGGTGACTGGGAGTCTATCCGACTCATACCTGTAAAGAAAACAAAAGGAAGGTTAATGAATGACACACAAAAAAAGGATGATATTGTATAACCTCCAGATTTTTAAAATGCTTTATATATTCCTGTGTTCCTGTTCAGAATGTCCAATTTCCCTGGCTAAACAGAGGAATTCTGAAGAGACTGTGCTCTTCTTAGCAGCTCAGTATTTCCAGAAGTTTTAGTGTCATGTGTTGTGTCTGCCCCCTACTCCTCGTCCCCCCCTCCACACTTTAATGTTCTTAGAAACAATATGCACAGGACCTGCTAGTGACCATAAGGCATAATCCTTGCACTTTCAGGGCTCAGTGTTGCTCATGTATGGTTTACTGTCTGAAACATAGAACTGAAGTCTGAAATAACTGATACTCAACTACAGCTATAAATAATATAGGCAGTGCCACTGAATATCACAGTCCATTCTCTAGTATTATTACCCTCAATTTTTTTAAAAATAGGTTGCTTGGTACCTGGAATGTCACAAGACCAGAAATCATTACACTGCGGACAGCGTGGTTCAGTCTGAGCTCTAAAGTACTTTCTCACACAAGGTAAATGCATTCCAATTCCACAGGATTCACATACTTGGCTCTGAAATCAGAAGTGTTGATAAAAAAGTCTTTCTAATCTGTCCTTCAATTTAACATAAAGTTGTTACAAAGGGCAGCAGATATGCAATGCTTTATTCCAAAGAATGGTTCACACAGTACAGTTGGTGGATGCTCAAAAGTCAAAGTTGGTACATGATAAAAGGAGGTATTTCCTGGAAACTAGGAAATACCATTTCCCTATATGAAGAAAATCTAGCTTGAAAGACAAACAACACTGAGCTATTTGGTTGCAATAAAGGAGACCTATTGGGATGGAAAAAGTAACATGGAAGCACGTTAGTTGGGAAGATGAGAAGATGCAGGGTCAAGGAGCAAGAGAATGCAGTAGTTTTGGAATAGGAGTTCAGGCTGTAACCACTTATGCAAGACTAAACTGGTAACTTACCAGCTATCAAAATATAGTGCTTTAGCATGCTATATATAAGCATACATGTTCATTCTGAAGTCCAAGACACAAGCAATTCCTGGACCAAAATCCCAGGACCAAAGATGAACGTGTGTCACATGAAGACCGCTATTTGTAAGGTCCAAAGATAAGATAGCTAACACTTAACTGTTACGCCTATTTAAGGATAAGGGGTTCATCTCTAGCCTGCTGGCTTTGGAAAGCAAGACAGCACAATAATGTTCCTCATTGGGTGAGTTCGCTTTCTCCAAGTTCACACTTGGAGATACTGCTGCAAGAGAAGTTTTTTTCCAAAGACAGAAGATAAAATACCTACACTGAAGAAAAAAAAAAAAGTATTTTCTTTATATACATGGGCACCATTACCAGATGACAAGACAAGAATTTTTCAGTGCCTGCCTAATACTCGAAGGAAAAGTATCACACACTTCAGCTATGACCATATAAGTACATCGGCAGATGCCTACTGAGGTGATAAAACAAATGTTACCTGGATGGCAAGGCTGTGACAGATGTTACACTTCCTTGCCACATCTTGGTAGTTGCTGAGAATGTATTGTTCCATCTCAATTATGCAGCGAGTATGCAGAGTATATTCTCCATTCCTCTAAGGAAATAAGTGGCAAGATGAGGAATTTCTTTTAATTCCTTTTATCTTTTTTAACTTTTCTAACCACCTGCTAGCAAGCATTTGACATCCACTTTTTTCTGCCATCGTGAAACTAACATGCTGACACTGATACAATGCAAAGCCAAAAATACTTCTGAAGTAGCAGAATTAATTTGTTCAGAGGATTAGAATAAAGATCTCACACCTTTAACAGAGATCTAGTTCTTGGAAGGTACAGATGAGCAAGCATGCTCTCCTTAACAAAGACATGCAGTTTTGGGACCCTCCATTTGCACATCAGCGGAAATTCTGCTGGCCTTCAGCAAAATCTAGGCATTTACTGCTTGAGGTAGCTTTGAAAATCTCTGCTAAATCACTCTAACATAAGTAAACCTGTGGCAGCAGGTTGGAGATCTACGATGCAATGAATCCAGGAGAAAAGGGATTGAGGTCTCACTTGTCTTGGCAAGCAACTGCAGCGTCACATGGTAAGCGAATCTCAATTTCTCCTCATGAAGTAAAGGAGATTTAAAAATGTGCACAGTGGCCCATACATTTCTGGTACGGGAGTTTTCAACATGTTTGGCCTCACTGCTTTTCAGGACATTCTAAACGTAACTAACAGCACTGATCATCCTGAAGAGCTTTCCCCAGCTCTTGTTCCAAGTTTAAGTATGCAGTGCTGTTGCGTACAAAGGATGTCTGTATGTCGCAATGCAGGGCTGTACACACATAACCACCTAGCTCAGGTGCAAGAAACAGAAACCGTGTTGTCCTGTATAGATCTACCCAAGGACTTTTTCCTTGTAAATGTACTACTTTTTCTGCAAAAATCACTGGAGCAGCAATAAGCACAGGCCTCACAAAACCATTTTAGCCATCACTCATTGAAGAACAGTTTCAGTTTCAGCCATCACATCCATAAGAAAATAATACCTGGACCTATTAAAATACAAACACTTGAAAAGATACAGCAGTTACCTCAGAGAGCCACTTATCCTCCACAAAAACTTTCAGCACTTGTTCCGCTTCCTTTTTCTTCATTTTCTTTGTCTTAAGTTGGTCTGCCAAGTTTAAAATATCTGTAGAAGAGGCAAAGCCATTTTCTGATAAAATGATTAGGTCCATCTACAGAAAGAAACATTTTCAACTATTAAAAAACCGATGCAATCAGATAGACACCCCTTAAAGTAATGTGCAGCTTTTTTAGCATCCATACATATAAGCTATACTACTGTATATGGCTTGCACCAGAACTGTAAAACAAAGGCCAAAAGCTGAAACAATCCTTGTTACCTTGACAGTTTTAATCTTTGCCAAGAAAATATTTCCACAAATAGGCTTGTACGGTGCTGCCTGAATGAAGCTGCATTCAGGGACTCCTGGGCATACTCAGGAGTGACAGATCTGTTTCTCTTTATCTGCTCTTTGTCAAGGTTCTTTTGATGAAAAATCTCCCGCTACTAAAGTAAGTTTGTCCACTCTGGAGGCACTAGTACTGCTTAACCTACCCAGCACTTGAAGGTTGTAGCAGTATTACCAATCTTCAGAGAATCTCT
>NW_009233592.1:0-11661 GCF_000690835.1 Fulmarus glacialis | reverse complement strand
TCCTGCTGCTCATTATATCAGAGCAGCATGCAGAGTTTTTATGCCAGTAGTAATATGTACCATGACAATGTCACCTCTGCACTGCTGAGATGGCTGTATAGGTGCTTCACCAATAATGGGGAGGGCAAGGAAATCTCCGAGTACTATCCATGTAGATTAGACTTTTGCAGCTGTCACAGAATAGTCAATACACCTCTCCAGTTTATCAGAAAATTTTATTTTAACATGTGCAAAAAAAAATTTAGAAGATCTATGGCTGGAGAAATTAAGTCCTCAAAGTTCAAGACACTATGAGAACAATTCATGCAGGATACATAGCTATGATCACAACTCACGTTAATGGTTGTTGATAAGAAATTACACATCAAATGTTCTGGAATCTCAGCCCAATAGTTATATTTGGAATTTCTCAAGTGCATGTTTTCTCGTTTAAAAAGCAGCATTCTGACTAGTTTATTAAACACAGAATTAATTGGCTAAGTAATAACAATAGACAAATGTTTCTGTTCAAATCAGCAAATCCAACTTGTATGTTATTAGCATTAAAATCTATGGCATATTACTAGACTACTGAAGCCAGTGAAAAATTCAGCAATCACAACTGAAAATCCTGACGAAAGTTGTTTGTTTAACTAAAAGCAGGTATGTCAAGTCACTAACTCCAAGGAGCACTCCCCTATTGCTGATTTCAGTATACCGATAACTGACTTTCAACAGGGAATCATTACTTGCATATACTCCCATCCCCACCCCCCATTCGATTTGGGATAAACTTAGGTAAGATGGCACTAGTTCCTGAACCACATCTCCATTCATTTCCATTTCCATTCATTTTAAAATCGTACCCTCACAAATAATGTGATTTACTAACTAATAACTGACATACTTACTGTTTTTCTGAACAATTCTAATTCATTTTCTGTATAGTCAGATGCCATTTTAGTTATTTCCGTTTCTGCCAAATTCACCTACAAAAAAAATAAACTGAAATCGAAGTGCCTTTGTATTTCTACACCATAAATTGCAAAAGATCCTCTGGGGTAAAGAGTACATCATCTTACAACTAACAGAAATCTAATTTCTTTAAGTGGCATGAAAGAGGCTGTTCCTTAAAGATGGCACTCGATGGTACTCGAGTCCTTTCTTTACAACCCCTGACCTTCCAGCCACATACCCTCCACAGCTGCCTCTGCCCAATCCAAGCTCTTAAACAATGCCACCTCCCCCCTATAGAACTAATATAGAATATTAGTGGCAGTAACTATGTTATAATACACATTTTTGTTTCACTGTGAAAAACAGTTACTGATATTTCATATGTTATTGCACATGCGACTGCTATTTATTATTAGCTCAACTGAACTGGCAAAATGACCCAGAAAGGTTAAAAGCAGCAGCTAATGTTAGAATACCTCTTGTATGGTCTTTTGAATTTACTATATTATCTTCCCTCTCTGACATGCACATTGCAGAGCATCTAGGGAAACATTTTACAGGCCATTCCTTAGCAACCCATTCATGCTAGGTTGATTTTTGAGTAAGTGAAAAAGAAAACTAAAGTTGGAGGGCTCTCCATGTTTTCTAGCTTAAAAATTCCTCTTGAGAAAGAATGTCTCCTGTGAAAAAGAAATCCCACTTTAGCACTTAAGCAATATTTATGCTAAATAAATCAGACGCTGCTGTAGTCCTTGTTGCCATGTTCCATTTCCACGCACCTAGGCTGTTGGCAATTTATCCTCCCCCCTCCCTGTTCTACAAGTAGCTAGCAGCTGCCAGCATTACAGTGGAACAGCTCCACATAAACCACACAAGACACTGCTAAGAGTCAGAAGCCTGCTGGCACATGTAGCCTTCAGTTCTAGATTCTCTGTTTTCTCCAAATAGCAGTTCTATTATAGATATGCTGTAGGAAAAGGACCCTAGGTAACTCAATCTTTCTAACATCCAAAGATGGCACTTTGGGCAGCCTTACGTTTATTATGCACAGATACAACTAGGTTTTTTTGCCCCTTTACAGTTGGAAGGTGTGCAGACCTTTTATTGGCATGTTATTCAAGGGTTAATTTTAAGTTGGGAGACATGGGAGGCCCCCTCTGCTATCCATCACTACTCATGAGAAGCCAAACCACGCAATGGCAGCACATCACATACTTACTAAAGCATAATGTGCTCTCCCATCACCTTCCGACATTCCTTTCCGGATCTGCATGAACAAAGGCTGTAGATGGCTGTTAATAGTACTGATGAAATCATCCAGTTTATCATGTGCGTAGTATGCTGAAAATAAGTAAGAAAAAGCACATACATAAAAAAACCCAAACAACTACACATCAGGCAGATCTTTTATGTTTTATCTGCTGAAACATTTTTTTCCTAGGTAAAAAAGCTAAAAGTGAGGCAGAATTCAAACAGTTCTGTTATATTCAGCAGACATATTATTTTCTTGTGCTGCTGACTACTAGCCTTCAGAGCAGCTCAGCTCCTTGAAAGTCAGAGTTTAGAGAGAGAGTCCAGGCATTTTGCCTTGCTGTATGGAACGCACCGCATTAATCCATTAATTACAGTGACTTTAACTAAGTTGAATTGAAAATAAAACATGACCAGGAAAAATTATTATGCACCATACAAAAATACAGTTGCTTTCTTTCCCTTACACACAAGGGATTCCTTGTTTCTTTGTGTTCTGTGACAAATTAATGACACGTAAATGATCAAGTTATATACCAGAAAACTTAAAATGCTAGCATTGTAGAAATACAGGTAATATCTTGTGTCATGTTTTACAAACAAATTAAACACTAGGAGAATTTCTATCATAGACATAATTAAGACGGATCTGGAGTCATTCTGTAGAAGCACGTGCTAGGGCTTTTGCTTGCACAGTAACAGCACGCGCCCTCAAGAGCTTCCATCCAAAACAAAATCACGACAGTGGCAAAACTCCTGTTGACTTCAGCGGGCTAGGGTTTAAAAAACAGCGTTAAGTAACAGCTCATAATTTTAGAAAAATGATTGATATCTCAAAAATACCATCGGTTATCATTAACTTAATACTATTCTCAGCTATAAGAGTCAACCACTTGTGTAACAGCATCAGATGGAGGTCCCACTCTCAAAACCCCACTATACTTTATAGCGTAGTGCAATGCAAAAACATCAGTCACAGGATGCTTCTGCCCAGAAAGTTCATGATTCTGATATATAAGACTCCTTAAGTGAACAAAACCAACAAACAGCAAGAACAATAATAAAGTAAGTATAATATTAAAGTAAGTATAATTTTGTCAAATTGTCGTGCCACCTGCCTGGCACCTGTCAGCAAGAAACACTCTGCATACATCAAAGCCAGTGAGCGTTAGTGACAGATCTAACAGAGGGTAAGATGAAAGATAACAGAAGAATATTCTTTTACACAACAGCTGTAACATTTTAATGTGAGATGAATGGCGGCTCTAGTAGATCATCTGTGAAAAAAAGGGATATAAACTCTCCATAAAAATGAATGGGCGACAAATCACACCAAAAGCTGCACTTAACAATTTTAACATCTAAAAGTTGGTCCATTTACAATTCCAGACTCAGGAGAAATTATAAGTGCCTTTCACTATTTACAAAAGCTTATAAATTACCTCTTGTACAGGCAGCCATAGCAACTGATTGGATAGAAACTGTTTATTCAAATACATTACTACTGAAAACAAGTTATTTACTGTCAACAGATTTGATGAGCAATTAAACAAACTAATGTGATCTTCATTCAGTAAGTATCCACAATCCTTGTATTCTGACGGTACAGGAATCTCTTTGTCCTTTTTTCTTCTGGTAAACTATCTCAGAGGTGTCAATACTACTTCAAAAGACTGTATTTAAGAAAACCTTGTTGTAACATGAGTATGTTAGATGCATACTAGAGCCAGGACTACCCTACTTCCAAATACTGGATTAAACTGTTTGAAAAGTCTTAATTTCCAGTAACTTCCCTTATAAAATGTAGTACCTTTAAAAAAAAAAAAAAGCTAAGACTTAGTTACAATTGCTGTAAATTATTTTTTGTAACAGAAATAAATTATTTCCTTCTCTAGGGCATAAAATGCAATCTCAACTAATATCATATCACAGATGTATTTATTGTAATCTTTTTTCAGTCAAATAAAATTAAAGCAAATTGCAATTCCAGTACCCAATTATGAACACAATAAAGTTGTTCACAGCATTTAAAACCAAGCATATGCAGGAATCAGGTATTGTTCTTTCTGTCAATAAACAATTCTCAGCCCTGAACACTTAATAAAGGTAACGCATGACAGCATTAAAAAGAGAGCTCATTATGTGTTACCCTAGAACACTGCTTGGAAGCATTTTCTTTAGAAGAAAATTTCAGTTCAATGACAGATAGCAGATGAGCAAATAGGAAACAGCAAACAGTAAATAAATGGAACACAAATATTCTGGGGTTTTTGGTTGTTTTTTTTTTTTTCGTAAATTTGAACAAACTCTTAATAATAAACTCAAATATTTTCCAGAGAAAAGCTGAACAGATCCCTCACTGAAGATAAAGCAGAGGTGCCCAGAGAAACCAGAAACTTTTCTGAATGTGTCTGTATGCAAACTATAAACAGCAGGTAGCATAATAAACTTACACTCTTGGTTAATTATCAGTTTTCAACAGGCACCGTTTTAAACTTTCTTGCTTAAAGACAAGCAAACAACAGGAATCTTTATTACTTGGATTAGTCTGAGACGCCACAACTTCATGATAAATTTAAAAATAGACTGGCACCATTATAAAATTAGAGCTCCCATGTTTACAGCAAAAGACTACAAATAAGCTGAGTGAATGCTTTAAAATAAAACCTAAACACATAGTTATCATATCTATGTGCTTCCATTTCCACTTCAGCTTCCATGTTCTCTGTAACCAAACGATTAACCAGAAGATTAAGTACAATATAGTCTGCAAAGTAGCATTACAAAAATGTTTTTCTTCTTTGCTGACACCGAGCAGATGTAATATAAGCCACTGATGACCGGTGTTGATATTTATGGCTGATTTTCAAGATCAAACCATATTAAAAAAACTAATAACTATACAACAGCTTTTGGCATAGAGTTTATCAGCTTGCAAACTTTAGAATTAAAAAACTAGAACAAACCATGAAGAATAACATGACAAATTACTTTGGATTTTAAGTCACTGATGCTCAGTTTTCATTTCACAGAAGAATAAAAGAATAAAACATTCAGAAAAGTGAATTTCTTTGAGGAAAAAAATGTGGTGGGGTTTGGGGTTTTTTTCCCATTTCCTTCGGTTACTCTCTTAGTACTAAGATGATTAATATAATAAGAAGCTCCCTATCAGGATTTGAAAATGCTGCCATCTAACTTTATTATAGCTAGAAAAAACTGAAGCAACAGGACCATTACCAATATGAGAATCTAAAAGCTTATTTACAAAGTTCTTTAAAAACAAAACATTCTTAATTACACTTCACAGCAACATGTTGTACAATACCTTTTTTTTCTTTATTCTGTTTAACATCAAAAACAAGCCAGAACACTTCTTTGTAATAGCACAAGGTATTATACATAAATACATAAAATCAGGCAATCCCTGCCTCGGAGAGCTTAACGACATCTGAACTATGGACTAGCCTATGTCCTTCACTGTTAATTTTTTTACATGTATCCTGCTTTACATGATTTTAAACTCATACGAAACCATTCACATTAAACCTCTTTCTACGCATGCATCTAAGATACGTGTTTCAGCCTTCCCATGAAAGATAGAATCACTGGGAAGAACAAGTTGCTGCTTCTAGTAGCACACTGCAACACAACAATCTAGAACAAAAACAATCAGACTGCAAAGGAGTTCAGGGAGGGAAAATATTCAGTTATTCAAACTGCGCAGATGGATTTTCACCAGCAGTGCAATGTTGATACACTTTAAAAGTTCTAATGAACTTCAGTAAAGACTCATAGCCAAGACTTCATTTTTGCAGCAACCACTAACCCACTACCTGAGTGATGACTAACACCTACATTCCGCTACAGTGCTGGTTCAGTACAACTTTAGACTGACACATCCCATCTTTATTCAGTCTTCTTAACACAGGGAGTATTGAATTTTGACCCAAGGGATATAGTCAGTCTTTCATTACCAGAACATCTAAATTAGTAATTGATAAACTTCTCTACATGTTATGTTTTAATCCAGCTACAAGGTATCTGATACACAGCAAAAAATAGTTAGCAGAAAACATGCACCTGCGTTACGTGGGACACAAAAATAGATTACTTCGTTCTAACCTTGAATTCTACAGATAAGTAGATGCAAATCCACAGTAAAAACAGAAGAGTCCCTGTAGAGTGGGCAGACTGTGACAAGATACAAGAATACTACTAAGCCTGGCAGGAGCATGGCTTCCAGAACTAGTAATGGGCAATATGATGCAGGTGAGATGGGAGAAAGTACAGCCATCCACCAGAAAACCTCATCTCATCCTCACCAAAAAGTTTCCTCAGCATTCACTTCTCCCACAACACGTAAGAGAAATAACTGAAGTGCATTTACTTAAAGGCGTTCACTACACTACAGCAAAGTACTGCTGAGGAATTGCGTCATCTCACTGTCTATACTCCCACTGATCTTCCCCAGTCCGTTGTCTGTCAGTGCTTTGTGATATTCTTCATTGTCTAGTTTGCCTGGTTTGAGGAGCCAAGAGCCACGTTTTCTTTTTCTAGTTTTGACATATTTGATGCACTATAAAGCAAAATCAAAGCAACAGTACAGTGGACTTTTCTGTTGTTTTGCAATGCAAACACTTCTCTGGTAACATAAAACACAGACTTCAAACAGATGGTTATCTGGAAATTCCACCACAGATAAGAAAAATTCCCCTAAGCTCTAGCTGAACTTTGCACACAAGATATAAGCATAATGAGCACACTGGGTCACACATAGGAGCGGCTGCTAAGGCTTTTCCTAGAATACTAAATACTAAAAGACATACAAAACACGTAAAGCAAAAATGCTTGTCTATTCTATGAATCCCTGTTTCTCATATATAATTTAGTTAGTGGGTCTTTCAACAGTCAAGCATGAAATATATTATGCTTAAGAAATTGGTACAACTGTAGACTAAAGTTGACGCTAATAGTTATTTTATTCTAAGTTGAGCTTAACTAAACTAAGCCAGCTAAATAAAATACAAAACATAGTTAGACAAAAGCCAGTCTGATACAATCCACGTTAATGAATGGTTAACCAATACACTCCTTCTGTACACCCAACAGGCAGGAAAAAAGCAGTTTTCTCTCATTCTTCCATTTTTCTAAACATCCTTTCATATATGGACTGTATCGGCCATTTTTCTTATGAACTTCATTGTAACTTAATATACACAGTTACATTTTATCAATAATTGTATAAATATTACCTAATACTGTCCTTCAGCAAATACGGCCATCAGTTTGAAGGGCAACTTAAATTTTTGTCCCTCCAAATTACCCTTAGGTTCGTCAAAAACATAGCAGAAGAAAATATATCTGTGTTTTCTGTTAACCTTCTGGCCAAGAAGAATGTGGCAAAGAAAACGCTTGTGAATGACCACGTCTTTAGAAAATAAAATGCTGGTCACGAAAATGCCTAATATTGTTATATTTAAATACTCATCAAATGAAGATGTGCTGAATCCAAGAAAAAATAGATAAACTTGGAAATCTATCAAGGGATAGAGAGCACATGAATCTCAATATTTATTCCATGATCTGTTTAAAAAAAAAAAAAAAAAAAAAAAAAAAAAGTCGTGCTATTACAGAGACACATGTGTTTTCCAGGGGAGAGGCACCATCTTTCCAGCTGTACTATTTAGAGTAGTGTAAACCCAGAGCTTCAGTTACTAAAGAACTTCAGCTGGCTTGAAAGACAGCAGGAAAAATAACTACAAACTCTCCTATTTTTATTGTTTCCTGATTTCAGGGTGGGGTCAGAGTCGGAGTAAGATTCTACGTATTCTCCTCCCACAGTGTCTTGTAAAGGGATCCAACAACAGCTGACTCGTATATTACCATTTCCCTGACTACACAAACAAAGAAGAAGACAGCTTGCACCCACAGACAACACACAAAGCCACCCCAGAAAGGATGCTGAGAATGTCGTGGTACCTTAGCTATTAAATAATGCTAGAAATCTGCAAGATGTTTTTAACTTTGCACTTAAGTTTCTACTATAATGTGTTTCATAACTGGACAAGCCATAACACAATGCAGACAGAAACAGCATGCATTAAGGGATTCCAGTAAAAAAGTATTAGCAATTACAATAACCTTCCTCAACAAGCCTGCAGTTTGTATCCTAACTGAATTTACACTTTCTAATGAACCTACACAACACTTTGGTAGATGCTTGGAGCTTTTCCTTCAGAGCCGTGTGCAGATTTTAGCATAGACACTTGTCTGCTAACAGGAAGCATGCAGGTGATAAACAAAACGTAAGAAGGTGTCTCCTGGCCAAAAGGCTTAGGATTTTGAAATAAACCAGAAACAGAGAATGTGCCAAACACCAGGAGGGAAAGTTTTCAGATCACTTTGCTCAGAGGCTGCACAGGCTGGTTACTATATGACTTGATTTCATTTCACGCAGCTTTTTCATTCTTTTGTATTTAAGGAAACCAATGTCATAGATAGGAGACAGCCTTGTTATGTAATGCTTACAACCTGCAGAAGAAAATAATTAATTCAAATAAGCTAGTTTTAGTAACATTAGCTTTGATCCGATTTGAAAATTATTGTTCAGATTGCACTAAGCAAGTATTAAGATGTATTTGAAGAAACTACATCAAAATCAGAACTTCATCTAGAAACAGTCCAGTAAGGCTGTTTCCTCATAAAAATGCTATTACCATCATCTCATAAATTGTGATACTGTTAACTTTGCCCCTGACAAGGATGGGTTTGTCAAATCGCTGGTTCTTTCGTTCATAAAACAAATGTGGGGGGAAGTGTTCCATTCAGTGAGTCAAGTCCAACATCCTTTTGCCTCCCAACGTGACAAAAAGCTTTCCTAGGTAGAGCATTTAATAAAACTGTAACAGTTAAAACTCCCACACTGTATGTGTGTAATTTCATAAACTTTTCCATTAGACATCCAAAAAATGCAGAAAAAATATCAAGTACTTGGTAGACAGCTGTTGCAATGGAGCCATTTTTGTCTAAATCCTTCTATTAAATAAGCCTTCCTAATGAATAATAACTCTATTCAGCTCTTACTGCAGCACAGCTCACTGATCCTGCATACTGAAAACACGATCTAGCCGTAAAGTTTTTTTTCTTAAGGTTCTTTGTTCTTATCACACAATAAACTCACTATAGCCATGCTATTGGCTTAGGCCATCTCTACCATTTATGATAAATTCCTTTACAAATCACAGTGGCTTGGTTCTCACAAATACAGGAGTAAACCTGAAAAATCAACGTTATTTTTCCACACTTCCATTTTTTTCAGTCAGAAATTTGGGCAGATGCTGAAATAAGCTCTTTTGGCTCAGGAGAGCTTGAAAACCTATGGAGTCTGTTTGACTCCTTTTAACTAAGGAAAATGCATAAATAGTGCCATCGCCCAGAAAGGACTCCACTTGTGATGACAAAGCAAGATGGAGTTCACAACAGGTTGTGTGCATCAGTGACTACAGTCTCTTCTCTCTTAACAGAGAGAAAGAATAGTTAGCAATGGTGATGAAGTTACCATCCTGGTTAGCCACCAGCAACTGAATAGTTCAGGTGCCCTGCAGTTATTGGTTCAGCTCTCAACAGACTCACACAGATATCCTGAACTGACTAAACCCCCCCAAATAACTGTTAAGAAGGCTTTTATTTTTAAAGTCGTAAATACTGGAGAAACAGAAAGTAACCTGAGACATATATTCAGCGCATATTAGATCTCAGAATGTTAAACATCATCTGCTGAAGTTACCTGCCTTTCAATGGCAGTGGTTTAAAATCACTAATTTGAACAGCATTTGGGTGTTTCCTTTTAAATGGCACTTTTTGTTCTTACACACTCCTTGCCCTTTTCTATTTTGTTCATAAATAAGGAAAAGATGAAAATAGAGGCATTTTATTCTTTCACTATTTTCTGGGAACCAGCAACTGACACATCTAATACCTACTGATTAATTAGCGCTAAACACATTACTCATTACAGCTTTATTTCGCTTTGTGCCCACCACATTTTCAAAATTACTGAAGATGAAATACACATCTCTGATTTGTAAGCAGATCTCTGAAAAAAATCCTTATTGAGTTGATTACACATTTCTGTACTATTTAAGTTTGAACATGAACTTCACACAGATTTGATAGTATACAACCAAATTTTTGTTACATGTGCCAGAAAATTCAGCTTGGTATAGCATATATTAAAACTAAACAACCGACCATGTATCGGTCAGATGTGACAGATTTACTCAAGATGGATAACAGCATACACTTCACATTACATTCCAAAGGAAATCTTTCCAAATAAGTATGAAGGAAAACATTCTGGAAATCTCAGCACTATGAGTGTCAAAAATTTTTTTTTTTAAATGTATAACCTATATAAAAACATCTTTGCTAAAATAAAAAGTGCTCTGTCTGAGTCTGACCTGATTAAAACTTAGTTTCCTCATTGCTGTGTTATTTTATCTTTTAGGAAAGTGAGAGAACATTCACATCATTAAAGCTTTAGATGGTGTATGCTTTTCAGAAATCTAATTATTTATAAACTGCGCCAGCAAAAAAATAGTTCTTCCATCTCCCTACTTTTTCTCCAAAGAGACACACCTTTGTGGATTTCACAGCAGCGCCTGTGTAATTTCCTAGCCTCTGATCCTTCCATTATCCCATGAGACATCAGGACCTGCAAGAACCGTCGATGAGCATCAGTCATCTGAGCTGCCATCGCAATATTCCACCAGGCTTCAAATGCTGCAAGAGGTGTAAGCTGAAATTAACGCACATGTTCATGCAAATTAAAAATACACAGTCCAAGCATACGTAAGATTTCAATTAAACTCTCTAACATTGAATCAGGGCAAAAAAGCAGATCCTCCAGCTTGTTCTCAGAATACAGATGGTGACTAACTCTAAGGTTCTAAGAGAAGGATGCAAAAGTCCAACTTTTGGATGATGTCCAACTAATGTTAGCTACAGAATAAAACAACGTGGGCATTGTGCTATCACACCCCCAAACCGAAAATAGTAGTGTTGTATGTGTAACAATCAACAGAACACCTTGCGTAGTTTTGTGTTAGATGCTTCTCCTTACTTCATATCGTAATAACTGGTCTAACTAGAGCGTAACTTACTTCGGACAGAAAATCCCCCGCTAAGTGTTCTGAAGAACATCAGAACTAAATAAAAGCATCTCAAGAAATTCCTTGACCACTGCAGCCAAATAATGGTTAATAGTTCACAAGAAAAAAGCAGCTTCCAGACTTCCAGCCTCCTCCAAGCCCAAGCACCGAATAACGGACCACACTGAGAAAGGCGGGTGCGTGCCGGCACGTTAACGCCTCGCACTCCCCGCGCCCGGGCGGTCTCTGACCAGCAGCACCGAGTCAGCGAGCACGCTGCGGGGCAAGGGCATCCGGCACCCACCGCTCCCGCCTGCCCGGGGCA
>NW_009233591.1:0-3683 GCF_000690835.1 Fulmarus glacialis | reverse complement strand
CATGGGCTGCAGTTCTTCACCAACTGCTCTAGCCTGGGTCCTTTCCACGGGGTGCAGTCCTTCAGGAACAGACTGCTCCAGCATGGGCCCCCACGGGGTCACAAATCCTGCCAGCAAACCTGCTCCAGCATGGGTTCCTCTCTCCACAGGTCCACAGGTCCTGCCAGGAGCCTGCTCCAGTGCAGGCTTCTCATGGGGTCACAGCTTCCTTTGGGCACATCCACCTGCTCTGGCATGGGATCCTCCATGGGCTGCAGGTGGATATCTGCTCCACCGTTAACCTCCATGGGCTGCAGGGGGACAGCCTGCCTCACCATGGTATTCACCACAGGCTGTGGGGGAATCTCTGCTCTGGTGCCTGGAGCACCTCCTCCCTTCCTTCTTCACTGTTGACAGCCTGCCTCACCATGGTATTCACCACAGGCTGTGGGGGAATCTCTGCTCTGGTGCCTGGAGCACCTCCTCCCTTCCTTCTTCACTGTTGTTCACCTCCTCCCCCTCCTTCTTCACCCACCTTGGTGTCTGCAGGGTTGTTTCTCGCACATATTCTCACTCCTCTCTCCGGCTGCTGTTGTGCAGGTTTTTTTCCCCTTCTTAAATATGTTATCCCAGAGGCGCTACCACCGTCGCCGATGGGCTCGGCCTTGGCCAGCGGCGGGTCTCTCTTGGAGCCAGCTGGCATTGGCTCTATCATCGATAGAAGTTTCTAACAGCTTCTCACAGAAGCCACCCCTGTAGCCCTCCCGCTACCAAAACCTTGGCACCACCCAATACACTGTGCAAGAAACCAACCTCTAGCTTATGCATTCTCTTTCAGGCTGGGGAATTAGCAAGTGCTCCCTGGGGAGCACTGGCAGCGTGAATGCCTGAAGCAAAAGCACTGCAAGGGGCATGTGAGCATGCAAGTGTTCCTGGTATTGGTGCAGATTTGGGGATGCCAGCAAGCTGCCTGGAATTGCATCGAGCCCTGTTCAACACTACCACAGCTGTAATGAGACCATTCCCATACAGTTGCAAGTATCCCCAGAAGCAAGTGCCAAAGACTCATGAAGTCTAGGAAGCAGGATGTGGTCTTTTGGTTGGCCTGTTGTGCACTGCCCAACAGTTGGTACAAGTCAAATACCCCACTTGGCATGGCAGCCTCTCCTCTGTCCGGGCAGCAGGAAGCTCCTGCTGCTACCTGGGAGCTGGACTCTGCTTTCTGGCACCCAAAAGGTCACTGCACCTCATTTGTAATGTGTGGATTGCTCCCATAGCACCTACCTATCCTGAAGCAGAGGGGATTTCACAGGGACGACATCAGTTGCTCTGAATGCGAATTTGCCTTGTGGCAAGTGCAGCACAGAAATTTTATGTCTGGCTTAGACTCTTCTGTTTTATAGTAACCTTGAGGTCCATGAATGCTGCTTGTGTGGCAGAGGGATGAGCTTTCCTCTGGAAAGCTGGGATGGCCAGTACTGAAGTGCATGCTACTTATTTTTGCTAGCTCTGCCTCGGTGTCCGAACAATTCAAATGGCAGTGTCAGCTCTCACTATAGGCAAAAGTCCCCCTGCAGCTGCCTGGAGAAGAGAGTATCCCATGCAGTATGGATGTGTGGGAAGCAGGGGAGCTTACACAGGCCCTGGCAGGAGTGGGAGAGATAGATGGATGGGAGCCTGCCAGAAGGTCTGGTGCCAGAGTCTGGCTGAGGACCTCGGTCTCTTCTCATGCTGCCTAACTCCTCTGGGACCAGGAAGCTTCCCTGTATGCAGGGGAGAGCAACTCAGGCCGCCACTGGTGTTTTATTCTTACCTCTAGTTGATTGCACTGGCTTAGGCTGTGCTCGGGATTATACCCGGTGCAAGGCTCTGGCACTGAGATCCTTCTTGCATGGGGCTGAGAAAGGTATTAGCAAAGCTGGAGAAGAGCTGACAGCCTAGCCAGAAACCAACTTCATCTTGCCATCCACCCAGACAGTGCCTGTGTTGCATGGTAGAGTCTCTGGCTGCTTCACCCTGCATCTCCCCCCCATCCTTCTCATTGCCAAGCGTCCTTTCTTTGCTGTCTCTTGCAAGGCAGATGAGCTGCTAGTCAGCCCTCCTCAAAGGCTGCTCTAAAGAGAACAAAAAGACCGGGAATACCTGCGCACCCCCCTGCAAATCAAGGAAGGCAACCCTGCAAACATCCCCCTCACTGGTGCTATCTGCAATGAAATCACTTTGGAGTACTGGCACATCACATAGCCTGGTTGCAGTCCAAATTTGACATCCCTTGATGTGCATGTGAGCAGCTCATGCTTTACTTCGAAAAACTGTTTCTGGCTGTCAGGGAGCCACTACTGTTGTCATTTACCACTCAGCTCCAAGCTTATTTCTTGAGCCTGTAGGAATGGGAATTTGTGGAGCTTGGTGAGTTCTTTTCAGGGACAGCCAGTGGCCAGGAGCAGAGTGCCAGGAAGGATGTGGTAGTAGGTTGGTAATTTTACCCTTGCCACAACTTTGAGGTTCTCCCTGGTCACCCGTGGCTCCTGACCCATCTACATGAAGTCAAAGTAGTGCTTCAGTCCCCTTTACAGATGGGAGTTGAGACACAGCGAGCATGAAGAGGTGGCTTTGTAACTGGTTGGATCAGGGAACTCACTCACGCAGCAGAGAAGCAAATCTTTATCTCCGCTGGGTTAGTTCTGATCCACCGTTCCACGCACACACTGCCTGCAGACAGGACAGCGATAGAACAGGACAGAGTGAAAGCAGGGTCTCTTAAGTGACATATACAAACTGTGACACTGATGCTGGGGCACTGAGATGCTAAGAGACTCACACCGAGTCATTCAGAGCATCTCTGGCAGAGTGAGATGTCTCCCAGTCCCTATTTAGCATTTTCTCAGGAAGCTGCCACTCACCCCCCACTCTGTTGTCCTTTGGAAGCATTTTGCAACCATTTCACACCCTACCGTTTTGTGAACAGGTTTATGACAATGCTCCTGATTTTCACTTGGTTCTGAACAGCCTTGACTAGCAGTGAGAAGGACAGCTGCTCCGAGCAGAGGGAAGATGGAAAGCACGGGCAACAGGGTTCCTCTCCCACATCTGCTACTCAGGGCTAGCAGGAGCAAAGGCGATGTGACAGAAGAGGTAATATTCCCAGAGATGAGAATCCAATCAGTGGCAAAGTTGGGACTCAAAAGACCTGATTTTTCTAACGAGGGTTTGGTAAAGGATTGGCAGGGAGAATGGCTCCCAGTGCCTATCTGGTGGGGTAAGGAAAGGACCAACACAGAGCCTTGCAGGGGGCAGGCAGCAGGTCATGCCAGGGATGCCTGTGAGCCAGCATAGCCAGCTCCTGTGTCAAGGGAAGGCCAAGAAGTGCAGGAGGAGGCAGGGAAAGGGGACAGACACAGCAGTGCTGGGAGGACAACACAGACCCTGCTGGTCTGGGCAGACAGGAGCAGAGAGAGAAGAGGGGCGACAGGGAGCAGGCAGTTTGAACTCCCTGTTTCAGTGGGCTTGGGAGCCAGCTCCCCCAGCTCGTTCTGCTGCCGCCTTTGCTGTAGAGTGCCTCCACTTCCCCATTTGCGCAGCACAGCTGCAGTCAGGCGCCTCATTCGCTCTGCGGAGGGACAAGGCAGAGCCCCCCTTGCTCGGCCAGCTCGGGGGCTCAGCCTGGGAGCCACCGCTGCCCTCCCGCACGCTGCCAGGCACCC
>NW_009233590.1:0-4221 GCF_000690835.1 Fulmarus glacialis | reverse complement strand
TGTGTCTGTGTGTGTCTGTGTGTGTCTGTCTGTCTGTGTGTGTGCCTGTGTGTGTGTGTGTGTGTCTCTGTGTGTGTGTGTGTGTCTGTGTGTGTTTCCCCCCACCCCCTCCATGGATATCACCTAGTATTTTCCTCTATATATTTTACATAAATTCTAATAGAGAGTTCTTCCTACAAATCATTCCTGAAAAGAATCTTTTCATTCTTACATAATGTCTTGGAAGACAAATGTCATTATTATCTTTTGTCTGATAGTTGGCATTTTGTCATTCAGTCTTAAATGAAGCCTCTGGGCTAAGTCAGTTCCTCAGCTTCCATACTTCTGACATTGTTAGATTAGATTGTGAAGAGTAGGTACAAAATAATTCACTGACATGTTTCTTTTACTTGTCTAAGTCAAGTGATGCCAGTTGAAAAGCTACACTGCAGCATGGCTTGACATACTTAGCCTGTTTTTCCTTAATAGTATCAAGCTGTTTCATCTGAGCCACAATAAAGCTTCCAGGAAAGATAAAATCCGTTAGTCTGTGTTGTACTGCACAGACCTTGCTTCTTTTCTGTTTGCTGATCTAAACTGAAACCACTGAAATTGGCCTTTTTGGCATGGCCATCCCTCAACGGTGATGGAAGTTTAATTCTGAGGTGGACTGTATTTGGAAAAATGCCGAGTAGTTGTTCTCACTGTACATTTCCTCCCTTTTTCTGTTTACGTGTTCGTTTGACTGTAGTATAATTGACCCATGTAGTATACTGATCTATGAAGTGAGCAAACTGCTGTTGCTATCAGTATAAGCTTAACTTTGTATATTTAGGTATTCTTACCACCTGATGCTCTATTGCAGCTTTTTGTGGATCCTCTGTGGTTTTAGATGTCCTATCTACTCGTTTTGCTTTTATTTGATGCATTTTTAAGGCTAGTTGTCTTAATCTCTCCTTTTGCCACGGTATTTTTTGATTTTGTATTTCTTGATCTAATATGTCACAAATGATGAATAAATGCTAGACAACCCTTGTTTTCAGTTTTTACTACCTGTAAACTCTGTTTCTGTACTTCCTTGCCATATTTTCCCTAAAACTAACCTTAGGTGTAACTGCTTACAACCAGCACACCATCACCTGTCATGACAGTTTAAGTGATAGAGAAATTAACGTCCGGTATAGTAGTACAGAGAGCACAACATTTTTTTTGCCCTTTAATCTTAAAAGGGTTATGACTATGATTAACAGGCTAATCTTATGACTTGCATTGAAGTTTTACTAAGCAAATGATTGGTTGTATCACTGGGCTTAGTGCCTTCAAAATGCAAAAACCCCAACGTCCCTGAAGAGGGAACAGATTACTGTCAGGTCTGCTTTCAAGAAGCAAATTTGTCCTTATCGGTTCTGTTTGTCTAGCTTTTTAAAATTCTCTATTAATCAGAGCAAACATATAGGCAATGAGGGGGATGACTGTCACTTCCTCATTGCCAAGAGATCCAGTCCAGAGAGTCCATGGCTAAATTTCTCACTAACATATGACACCTAGTGGGTGCTGTCCTAAAGCATTTACAAGCTGAACAAAACCGATTCATTTGACCCACTGCTTGGGACCTGAAGGACAATGCAATTTACTGCACTTAGAGGAGCTAAGTTACATAAAACATGATCACAACTTATTTTAGGTATCTTGCTGAACCAATACAAATTCCTCTACGTAGGCCAGTCACCAAATGACAATACAACCATGTCTTTTGGCACTCCGGTGCCAAAGTAATGTCCTCTGCAATCATGACATCATAAGATCTGCACTAGCACAGTGTAGAGATTTTAAAAGAAATAAATAAATAAGGAAGAAGTAGTAGTGATCAACAGCAGCTAATATTTGTATTTGTGAATGCTTGCTATTGACACTGAAACTAGACTCTCCCACAGGTCTTTGGAACTATTCAGCTGCATACACATAAGAAGCCCACTTAGTCTATGATTCTCTAACCACAGAATTTGCCACATAAGTATTAAGTTGAACAAGAATGTCCACCTGTGAGTGCATTTATGTTTTGTTTGCATGTATGTATATTTATAAAGACACACGAAATCTGAAATCCACACAAAATTTGGAGAGATTTATAAGTCTTCCAATTAAGTGAAATGTTTGAAAACATTCTGATAGATTACATGTAAATGATGGTTACATCATCTTCCAGAACAACTTAGATCCATATGGAGAGCTTCCTTTCTTGTCATCTAAACTCAGACACATGATAGTTTTAGTATTTAACCTTTAGCGGCATCTTCCAACAATCCCAAGTGCTCTCAGAGCTGTGCTGCTGAATCTCAAAACTATTCTTTCACCAAATTCCCAAACCTCAGATCTCACTAGATAGTCTCTATATGAAAGCAATAACTGTCAGCTAAAAACTCTGAAGCGCATTAAAAATTTAAGGAAGCATAAACTAAACTGAATGTAGTAATGAAACAAGTTATGTAAAGATTATATTCTGTTTGTATCTCCATTTTCATAATTCAGGTCAATTAAAAAAAAAAATCCTTCTGCTTTCATTTTTACATTAATTTCCTGCACTATTTCTTTCCCCTGCATTTGCATTGCCACAGAAGTCAGTCTGTCTTAAATCTACTGACTACAAAGAATGTGGGTCTTGCAAATAAGCAGTTTCTGGTAAAAGTTATAACCTCTTGCTTATAGAAATCTGTGATTAAGGAGCATAGTTCTGAGTTTTCATTTAGAACAGAAAAATACAAAGAAAAAAGCCCACTTATAAAAAAAGAATTATGCAGATTATACATGGCCAAAGCAAGGAAGAAGAGCTGAAAGTCAAATTTACCATCCTGCAAAAACAATGTGTTAAAAATACCATGTGCTAAAAACTGGGACAAAAAACCCCAAACAATTTTTAAATATTCTGTAGTCAATAAATTTATCTTAAACAACACTTCTAACCAAAATGCTTTCTTAAAATTTTACCAAGCTCCTATAAGCTTAGCATGCGTGGCTGTCATTAAAAAGAGGAAGAAAAGGACACATTGCAATCAATGCCTTCTCTACAGAGGCTGCCATTTCTGTCAGACATTTCACCAATGGATGCTATTAAAACATATGTAGTCAGTCTTCAGCTCCTTGAGCTATTATGGGCCTTACAGAAGCTCTGCTGCATTCTGTTGATTTACAAGGATCAAATTTGGGCAGACATTTAGATGGCACTTTGAGCATATGCTAGTTCTTTAACTAAACAAGAGGCTTTTTCCTAGGCTTAGATTAAACCCAGGGTGACATCCAACCTTTATTTTCATATATGTATCACAGCTACATAAGTAATATTATCTGCTTCACCTGACAAAGAATAGACATGCAGTGATAATTGTCCAAAACAGCCTCTTTTCTGACTTTTTTAAAATTTTTTTTAATAAGTCAGCTCTCTCAAACCTTAGTTTTTCTTAGATTTTGTGTGCAGAAATCAAAGATAAACTTTAGTTCCACCTGTGCAGAAAGATTCTGGGCTGACATGAAGTCCTCTTACTAGTATCACTCACAGCTATTTACGTGTGTCTTTAGGGTGGGCTCAAGTATTGCTCAGCACAGTCATCCTGCCTCCCTACGGAGGATCTTACAGTCATCCTCTCTCATGGATGGAACTTACGTATCGCAAAGTTTCAAAGCATCTTATCAGATTTTTGGAACAGAAAAGGCTTGAGTACATGAAACCTGACAGGTTCAAGTAATCATACTTTTTCCATTCTAGGAAAATAAATCATTTCCCATAGTTGTACCTGTTATAATATTAATTGAAACTGTGTCTATATGTTTCAATGTTCTTTGTACTACAAGAAAGGACCAGGCAATACTGATTTAGAAGTACACTCCATACTTAAAAGATGCATGTTTAAAATTTTGGTAAGATTCTTTCAGACAGACCTCCCTTAACATCCTTTTCCACAAAGGCTGATTTCTATTCATATGGAAGAGAATGGATTTTTGTGAGTGACTTCATTTGGGAAGGAACAGCTCACATCTTATGTGACAGACTGGTAGACTCATGTCCTGTTCTGCTGTTCCTCTTCCTCTTTTTTCCCCAATTACAAAGAAATAAATACAGAGCGGGAGTCAGACAGTAGGTCGTGTTGTGTTTTGAAATCAATAAGCATTACACTTGAAACATTCACACTGCTTAGGCGCACCCTGCAAGACCGGTTTCATAAAGAATCATAGAATCATTAAGGTTGG
>NW_009233589.1:89359-89723 GCF_000690835.1 Fulmarus glacialis | reverse complement strand
ATAAAGGAGACTGTTAGAAGTCAAAATGTGTACCTTTCAATATTGGAAGTAAAAATGTGGGAGCTACGTTTATATGAGGAAACACAAAGAGAATTTTAAATACATAAGTTTTAAAATCATTTGCTAAATGTGAAAGTTAAGTTCAATACTTTTCCACCTGTGTGAGGGCTCACTCATAGTGGTTCAGTAAAAAAAAAGTAGTCACAGAGGAAAGGTAGAGATCGTAAAGGAGGTAGAAATCTTAAAGGAGATCCTGAGATATGTTAAATGAGACTTGCTTGTCAGAGCTTTTCTTGACAAGAAATAGATAAATTGTCATTTGAGGTTGAAGAGATCGAAAGCGCTGTTATCAAGTTTGCAGGGG